>NC_083231.1:11922556-12041751 GCF_032191835.1 Heteronotia binoei
AATATACACATTGGTTCACATACACAACACCCAACATGCTGTGTCAGAATGCCAAATGGAGGGATGGTGGCTTAGTGGTAGAGCATCTGCTTGTTAAGCAGAAGGTCCCAGGTTCAATCCCCGGCATCTCCAACTAAAAAGGGTCCAGACCAATAGGCGTGAAAAACCTCAGCTTGAGACCCTGGAGAGCCGCTGCCAGTCTGAGTAGACAATACTGACTTTGATGGACCGAGGGTCTGATTCAGTAGAAGGCAGCTTCAAATGTTCATATGTGCCTGGGCCAAAAATATTGGGAACTTCTGCTTACAGTTGCCAGGTCTTACCTGGCTCCTGGTGGGGGGATGTTTTTCTCACATGTGGCACAATGGTATCACCTGAAAGTGATGTCATCGTGCCAGACATGTCATGCGGGGCGCTCTAGCAATTTGGATAACAAGTCTATGGTTTTTATCACTTCCAGGTGACATCAACACATTGGGCGAATCGGTCACGACAAAGCTCTTTAGGGGTGGGAATCCCCCCACTAACCAGCTCTGTGCAAGCAGGTTGGGGGCCCCAAAACCAGGGAAACTGCCACCCCCAGTGGGAGGCTGAGAACCCTACTTCTGCTCAGGGCTGGTCCATGGGAGTTGGTGAACTAGGCAATTGCCTAGGGCATCAGCTCCCAGCAGGGGTGGGGGTGGGCGCCTCCTCCAAGCTCACGCCGTCCCTGAGCCTCCGGCTCATTTTTTCTCGGCTCTGAGGGATCGGAAGAGCTCCCTTGATCCCTCAGAGCTGAGAAAGGGTGGTGCTTCCCTTCCCCAGCATCCTCCAAGAGCACTGGGGAAGTGAAGCGCCGAGTGTTCTTTCAGCTCTGAGGGTTGGAGGAGTTTCCCCTGATCCCTCAGAGTCAAAAGAGCGGTGCTTCCTTTCCCCAGCATCCTCTAAGGGCACTGGGGAAGGGCAGCGCCAAGAGTTCTTTCAGCTATGAGGGGTCAGAGAAGCTCCCCCCCCTCGATCCCTCAGAACCAAAACAGCAGCACTTCCCTTCCCCAGCATCCTCTGAGGGCTTTGGGGAAGGGAAGCACTGAGAATTCTTTCAGCTCTGAGGGGTCAGAGGAGCTCCCCCTCCCACGATCCCTCAGAGCCAAAAGAGCGGCACTTCCCTTCCCCAGCATCCTCTGAGGGCACTGGGGAAGGGAAGCACCGAGAGTTCTTTCAGCTCTGAGGGGTCAGAGGAGCTCCCCTTCCCCCAATCCTTCAGAGCCAAAAGAGCGGCACTTCCCTTCCCCAGCATCCTCTGAGGGCACTGGGGAAGGGAAGCACTGAGAGTTCTTTCAGCTCTGAGGGGTCAGAGGAGCTCCCCTTCCCCCAATCCTTCAGAGCCAAAAGAGCGGCACTTCCCTTCCCCAGCATCCTCTGAGGGCACTGGGGAAGGGAAGCACTGAGAGTTCTTTCAGCTCTGAGGGGTCAGAGGAGCTCCCCTTCCCCCAATCCTTCAGAGCCAAAAGAGCGGCACTTCCCTTCCCCAGCATCCTCTGAGGGCACTGGGGAAGGGAAGCACTGAGAGTTCTTTCAGCTCTGAGGGGTCAGAGGAGCTCCCCTTCCCCCAATCCTTCAGAGCCAAA
This sequence comes from Heteronotia binoei, assembly GCF_032191835.1. Classification (NCBI taxonomy): domain Eukaryota; kingdom Metazoa; phylum Chordata; class Lepidosauria; order Squamata; family Gekkonidae; genus Heteronotia; species Heteronotia binoei. The sequence continues at coordinate 11,924,164 of NC_083231.1, forward strand.
AGAGCGGCACTTCCCTTCCCCAGCATCCTCTGAGGGCACTGGGGAAGGGAAGCACTGAGAGTTCTTTCAGCTCTGAGGGGTCAGAGGAGCTCCCCTTCCCCCAATCCTTCAGAGCCAAAAGAGCGGCACTTCCCTTCCCCAGCATCCTCTGAGGACACTGGGGAAGGGAAACACTGAGAATTCTTTCAGCTCTGAGGGGTCAGAGGAGCTCCCCTTCCCCCGATCCCTCAGAGCCAAAAGAGCAGCACTTCCCTTCCCCAGCATACTCTGAGGGCACTGGGGAAGGGAAACGCTGAGAGTTCTTTCAGCTCTGAGGGGTCAGAAGAGCTCCCCCCCGCCCCCCCCGATCCCTCAGAACCAAAAGAGCTGCACTTCCCTTCCGCAGCATCCTCTAAGGGCACTGGGGAACACAGAAAGAATTATTTGGAGTCTGAAACTGACTGTTGGACTCCAAAAATCCACACAGGTCAAAAATATACCCTTTTCTGAGAAGTTCAGATATCCCAGCGTAAATGCAAACTGTAACTCTGATATCTGCAAATGCGCTTAGCGATAGCATTTGTGATTCATTTCCTTTAGAATGATCAAACTTAATCTATTCCTTTCCCTACCTTTTTTCCCATTTCAAGTGATTTCTCATCTTTTACTCATCTGTCTCCGTAGCCCATTTTTAAGGTCACTGAATTTAATTTCTTCCTAGTGTAGAATATATCACTCAGGGTTAGGGACGGGCAAATCGCCTTAATTTCTCAAAAGGATGCTCCCATAAATCTTCAGACCTGTCAAAGAATTCATATGTCACTTGGAAAATTAGTCTTTTCTAGCAAGTTGTTAAATCCAATGGAGGTGGGTTGGGGAGCCCACCCGCCATACGTGAATATGGTATGGTAGCATGATATTATACAACCTGCGTTTTCCTGTCCCTGAGGCTCAGAGTAGTTTACGATTACACATTTGTAAAAAGAACTAGAAATCTGTCCTACTATATTTCAGACCAAATGTGCATTTCTTAGAAGCATTTTGTGTCTTAAGGTACCTCACTGGTTCTATGCAGGGGTCGTTTTGTAGGGAAAAAAGAGGTGCCGGAGCTCAGTAGCACAACTCATTTGCATCTGACATCACCGGAACGTGTACTAAATTATATCAGCTCAGCATCTCCCTTAAAATGCTTCTTGAATTAGAATTGTCATAATCAAACCTTATTCCCATCATACTTTGGTGTGATGGTTTGGTGTGGCAGTTAAGTATGCGGACTCTTATCTGGGAGAACCAGGTTTGATTCCCCACTCCTCCACTTGCAGCTGCTGGAATGACCTTGGGTCAGCCATAGCTTTTGTAGGAATTGTCCTTGAAAGGGCAGCTGCTGTAAGAGCTCTCTTAGCTCCACCCACCTCACAGGGAGTCTGTTGTGGGGAGGGAAAGTAAAGGAGATTGTGACCTCTCTGAGATTCAGAGTATAGGGTGGGATATAAATCCAAGAGGCTCGTGGCACAGAGTGGTAAAGCTGCAGTACTGTAGTCAGAGCCCTCTGCTCACGACCTGAGTTTGATCCCAGCGGAAGCTGGTTCAGGTAGCTGGTTCGAGGTTACTCAGCCTTCCATGCTTCCAAGGTTGGTCAAATGAATACCCAGCTTGCTGGGGGGAAAGTGTAGATGACTAGGGAAGGCAATGGCAAACCACCCCATAAGTCTGCTGTGAAAACGTGAAAGTAATGTCACCCCAGAGTTGGAAACGATTGGTGCTTGCACAGGTGACCTTTCCTTTCCTTTCTTTTTTTATGTGCCATTTTGAGGGAGCATTACATCCGAGACACATGCTCACGAATTCAACCCACTGCAGCCTGGATAGGGATGGGGCTGTGCGTTGCCTGGACAGCTGTAGATAAAGCTGAGGTGTGGAAAACTGTAAATCATGAAGCTGGCACATCCATCTGCTATCCTCTGAAAGGCATTATGGAGCTTGATGTGTGTGTGCAAGGATGTGATCATCATTCACTATAGTGATTTCATTTCGTTGGTATTAAAATGCCACATTTTTCAGTTCTCATTATGCAATGCATCCCCCCCCCCCCCCCCGGTTTCTCATTACGGAATCTCTTCAGTTGCAGCTACGCAGCCAAGAAAGGGGAGTGGGGAATGGCGATGGGACTTTGCATCGATATTATTGATATTTCTCGCTGAAACTGTAGCCGGAAGTATTAATAGGAATAAAAGTAGGGTTGGTTAAGTTACCACTGGAAAAAGAGGACTTGGGGTCCGCTCCCCCCTCCCAGCAGTCATTTCATCTGCAGAGAGCACTGAAATAGGGGACATCTGCATAAGAGCTGCATTAAGAGGGAGAATTCATGCGGAGCCTGTACTAAAATAAAACACAGCTAGCATGAAAAAAAAAGTATTGATCTGAAATGTTGCCTTTTCCACTGAGCCTGCTTCGGCAGGGAGGGCGGGATATAAATCAAATCAAATAAATAAATAAAGCAAGTTGTCTGTCTGTCTACCTACCTACCTCTACCTACTATCTATCCAGGGTGGAATTCTAGCGGGAGCTCCTTTGCATATTAGGCCACACCCCTGATGTAGCCAATCCTCCAAGAGCTGACAAGGCTCTTTTTTTGTAAGCTCTTGGAGGATTGGCTACATCAGGGATATGTGGCCTAATATGCAAAGGAGCTCCTGCTAGAATTCTATCTATCATCTATCTATCATCCATCATCGATTGATAGTCACAGAACCTTTATTGGCATAACAACAACAGTATCAAATCAAGGAAGCAGGAAAAAAGGTGGTTAATTTAACATTCTAAACAGACTTCTCCTCTTATAAGCACAGTAAAGCAAGTTTGCCACCACTTCGATGGCTTCAGCCTTATTTGAGGCTAGTAAGCTTACTATCTTGCCTTCATCAGATTTTCCCTTGAGGGATCGCAATATAGGATCCAGATAAGATGCATGTAAATCACAGTAGAAACTACAGGATAAAAGTACATGATCTGTTCCTTCAGTTTCCTTCAGTCCACAGGGACATAACCTATCAAAGAATGGTATTTTTTTAAACCTCCCATATAACACAGCAGAAGGAATTATTTATTATTTCTCAGATTTACACATTAAAAAGGGCTAACATAAATGCCCTTCGAATATGAGGGTCAATCAGACAAGAAAAATACTCTGTAAATGAACCACTAAAAGGAATCCCCCAATTACATGGGAGAGCAACTCCCCGAAGTAAGACTTCTAAGGTCTTGAATCTTCATTCAAGGGGAGGGACGGTGACTCAGTGGTAGAGCATCTGCTTGGGAAGCAGAAGGTCCCAGGTTCAATCCCTGGCATCTCCAAAAAAGGGTCCAGGAAAAGAGGTGTGAAAAACCTCAGCTTGAGACCCTGGAGAGCCGCTGCCAGTCTGAGAAGACAATACTGACTTTGATGGACCAAGAGTCTGATTCAGTATAAGGCAGCTTCGTATGTTCATGTCAATGAATCTCTGTTTAAACATGACAGAAGCATGCTTCTCCAAAAAAACTGGTCAGATCATCGATGCTAAGCCCCATTGATGTGATTTTCTCTTCAATGTGGGTCAGCCAATCAGATAGATAAGACTCATGCAGCATATGTGCAGTGAGACTATTAGGCCCACTTCTGAAATGAAGACGCAGCCAAAATTTGAAAGTTGAGATCCATGGCTTTGTGGCTATCTTATCTATCCATCCATCCACCCATCTATCTATAAAATTTGTTGGTGTCCAAGGGTGAAATTTTCTCTTTAGATAAAACCCTGAGATGGGGAGATAGAAGCCCTGTTCAGACAGTCAATGGGTGTTGAGATGTATGTGTGTAGGGTCAGGATTATCTCATTGCTGCGGTCTCTTGCCAAATTCAAGGTGATGTATGCTTAAGGGCATACATGCTCACATCACACTAAATGTAGGTTCTGAATTTATCTAGCACATTTTTATTCCCCTACCTCTAAAGAGCTTAAAGCAGTGTACATAAGTCTTCTTTCCACCATCCTATCTTCACTGGGAGCAATATGTTGTTCAGTCTCACAGTCGAGTCTGACTCTGAGACCCCATGGACAAAGTCACGCCAGGCCCTCCTGTCTTCCACCATCCTCCAAAGTCTGCTTAAATTCGTGTTTGTTACATCAGCAACGCTGTCCAGCCATCTCATCTTTTGCCGCCCCCTTCTTCTTTTGCCTTCTGTCTTTCCCAGCATCAGGGTCTTCTCCAGTGAGTGCTCCCTTCTCATTTGGTGGCCAAAGTATTGGCGCTTCAGCTTCAGCATCTGACTTTCCAGGGAACAGTCAGGGTTGATTTCCATTAGGACTGACTGATTGGATCTTCTTGCAGTCCAAGGGACTCTCAAGATTCTTCTCCAGCACCACAGCTCAAAAGCATCTACTCTTCTGCGCTCGGCCTTCCTTATGGTCCAGCTCTCACAGTCATACATTACAACTGGGAATACCATCGCTTTGACTATACGGACTTTTGTTGGCAGGCTGATGTCTCTACTTTTTATTATACTGCCCAGGTTCGCCATAGCTGTCCTCCCAAGGAACAGATGTCTTTTAATTTCATGGCTACAATCACCATCTGCAGTGATCTTGGATCCCAGAAATGTGAAGTCTGTCACTACTTCCAGGTCTTCCCCTTCTTTGCCATGGTGTAATGGGTCCAGATGCCATGATCTTAGTTTTTTTGATGTTGAGTTTCAATCCTACTTTTGTGTTCTCCTCTTTCGCCCTCAACAAGAGGTTCTTTAGGTCCCCCTCACTTTCTGCCATTAGGGTGGTGTCATCTGCATATCTGAAGTTGTTAATGTTTTTCCCGGCAATCTTCATTCCGGCTTCGGCTTCATCCAGGCCAGCATTCTGCATGACGTACTCTGCATATAAATTAAATAAACAGGGTGACAATATACTCAAGAACTATTCATAAGAGAAGATCAGGCACTTAAAATAAGAGATGGGTGAAATACCTTCAAAGAAGAACCTTTTAAAGAACCTTTTAAAGTGCAGTTTTAGAAAGTGGAGTGAAAGCTGTACTCAGTGTAGTCGGGAGAAACAATCATCAGGAGCAGGTGAGACATCAGCTCTTTCAAGCCACAGAAACAGAGTCTAGCAAAATCTTAAGAATATGCCAACAAATATGACAAACAAAACAATTGGCCTCAGACTGGAAACACTCATACTGATTTCGCATACAGCTTACCCCGCTGTCACGTTCCTGTCAAATCCGTCAGATTTCCCACTATCTGCGCCGGAGTTACAGAAGTGTTTTAGCTTTCGCGTAGCAAACGTAAACCGCTAAAACCCAGTTTATGTTTGCTACGGAAAAGCCGCGGCATTTCCTGTAACTCCAGTGCAGGTAGTGGAAAATCCGACGCTGCGCAGAGAAGAGGAACGTGACCGCGGGGTAAGCTGTCTGCAAAATTGGTCTCAGTGTTCTGATTCTGAAAAAAAGGAGATGTCAAAGACTGCAGCAACTATTGGACCATTGCATTAATTTCTCATGCAAGTAAAGCGAGGCTCAAAATCTGACAACAAAGGCTGTCACCACATTTGGAAGGAGAGATGCCAGATGTTCAAGCTGGATTCAGAATAGGAATATGCGCTAAAGATGTTGCACGTTTATGTTGGTTACTGGAGCACACGGGAGAATTTCGATAGAAAATCAGCTTGTGTTTCATACATTGCAGCAAAGCTTTTAAGTACACGGATCATGGGAAAGTATGGTTGGTTTTAAAAGAAATAGGTGTGCCACAATATCTGATTTTTTAAAAATGTTCAAGCTGTACTTTAGACAAGAGGCTGCTGTTAGGATCGAAAATGGAGAAACAGAATAGCTTCCCATTGATAAAGGTGTCAGACAAGGATGTACTTTATCAATCTGTATACAGAATGTATCAGGAAAGCAGAATTAGGCTTAGATGAAGGTGGAATGAAGATTAATGGAAGGAACATTAACTGTCTGAGATAAGCAGATGATACATCATTACCGGCAGAAAATAGTGAAGACCTGAAATGACTACTGATGAAGGTTAATGGAGAAAGTGCCAACGCAGCAGGGCCATAGCCAGAATTAGAAAATTTGGGGGGCACCTCAATTTGTCAGGGGCCCCCCCAGTGGAAGGGGGAGGGAGGCAGCAGCAGCCACAGCTCTCAAGCAGTCTCTCTCTCGGTTGCTCTCCCCTCTGCTGCCCCCTGACCCATGATTGATATTGCACAGAAGGGCATTGGAGCAGCCACCGGCCTCCCATGCTATTTAAAGGGGCTGTCGATTGGCGGTCCCTTTAAATAGCATGGGATGCTGGTGGCTGCTTCACCGCCCTCCCCCCATGATTTCAGTTGCGGCGAAGGAGAGCGGTGAAGGCCATGGCAGGCTGGGAAAGGACCACTGTGGCCCTCTAGCGACAGCAGCAGCAGTCAGAGCCCCAGGTTGGGGGGCCCAACCTATAGCCGGGGGGCAGGGCCCCCACAACCCCCCTATTGCTATGGGCCAGCAAAACAGGATTACAGCTGAACAGCAAGAAGACTAAAGTAATAGCTACTGAGGAATTACACAACTTTAAGATTTCAATTTTTAAAAATGGAAATGGTTTGAGATTTTCGATTCTGTGGCTTCCATCATCAACCAAAAGGGAGGCTGCGACCAAGAAATCAGAAGGCGATTGAGACTAGGCGCCCATAAAGGAGCGAGAAAAGATCCTTAGGTGTATAGATGCGGCACTCTTACCCGAAGAGGCAGTCTCCTATTTAATTGGGGGAAATTAGCTTTAAAGAAGACAAAGCAAGAGGGGGATAACCATACGGTTGCCAGCCTCCAGGTGGGGTCTGGGGGCCTCCTGCTTTTACAACGGATCTCCAGCGGGCGGAGACAAGCTCCCCCCGGAGAAAATGGCTGCTTTGAAGGGTGGACTCTATGGCATTGGACCATGCTGAGGACCTTCTCCTTCTCAAATCCCTCCCCAAATCCCACCTTCTTCTGGATCCACCCCCGAAGTCTCCAGGTATTTTCCAACACAGACCTGGCAACCCTAGGTAACTGGGATCCTCTACCTGTGTATGTAGGGATCTCTCCCTTAGAGCAGGGGTCCCCAACCCCTGGTCCGTGGATGGGTTCCGGTCCATGGCCTGTTAGCAACCAGGCTGTGAGTTGTATAATTACGTACTTCATTATATATTACAATGCAGTAGGAAGAAGAAGAAGAAGAAGAAGAAGAAACAGCCACCCAGAGTTCGTATATGGAGCATACAAATTTAAAGTAAATAAAGAAGAAGAGGAAGAAGAAGATGACGACACTGTCCTCCACTCCGAATTTCAGAGTCTCAGAGCGGCTCACAATCTCCTTTACTTTCCTCCCCCACAACAAGACACCCTGTGAGGTGGGTGGGGCTGAGAGGGCTCTCCCAGAAGCTGCCCTTTCAAGGACAACTCTGTGAGAGCTATGGCTGACCCAAGGCCATTCCAGCAGCTGCAAGTGGAGGAGTGGGGAATCAAACTTGATTCTCCAAGATAAGAGTCCACATACTTAATCACCACACCAAACTAATAAAAATAAATTGCACAATTGTATCATCCCAAAACCATTGCCCTCCCCCCCACCCCACCGCCTCAGTCCCTGGAAAAATTGTCTTCCACAAAACCAGTCCCTGGTGCCAAAAAGGTTGGGGAATGCTGCCTTAGAGAATTCTCAAAATAAACCAGACAGATGTTCAACTGGAAAGGGTTTTATTGAAATAAGAATTAAAAGGGTAAAGTGCTCACATACAAACACGTGGAAAACACACAAAGAGGAGATCTGCAAAAAAAGCCCAAAAAATTATTTTTTAAAAAAGTGAATGGGCAGAAGGAAAACAATTTGTTCTCAAATGGAGGCTACTTGGAAAGTAAAAAAAAAAAAAGGGGGGGGGTTACTTTCTGAATAACTGAGATTTTGTGATGATTGGGATCATAGACCATGACATCAATTAGATGACTCAATCTGGGCCCATATGCTTTTTAAAAGAAATGCATGAACTGTGGAATTACCCTATAATTTTTTACTTTAAAAAATTAATTGCTTCTCATGCTACTCAAGACGAGAGTGAAATAAAAGACGGCATCTCATTTTGCACGCCACTAAATGTTGGAATGCTGGTTGCATTGCTGAATGATGAGTTGGGGGGGCAAGGGGGGTGCCAAGGGAAGCGTCTGTCAGCGCCCGGCTTTGCATTTTCCACACGAGACGATGGATGGAACTCGTCTGAGGGTGAGCTCAGGATTCCTCTGCTGTGTATTGGTTGTTTTCACTGCTGCTTTGTTATGGCCGTGTGAGTTGACCTTGAAGCATACTTCATCGCCCTCCAGGACCCTGAGGCTTACATTCCGATTGGCTGTTCTTTTAGAACCAGCCAATTGGGACACGAGGCTTTTCTCTCAGGAAATGCAAATGAGGAATCCTGGAGAGACCAATAGGGTGAATTGCTGCCCACATAAGGGGGCGTGTTTAACTCAGGCCAAATGGATATAAGAAGAAGGTATTGGATTTATATCCCGCCCTGTACTCTGAATCTCAGAGAGGTCACAAACTCCTTTACCTTTCCCCTCCCCCAACAGCAGACACCCTGTGAGGTGGGTGGGGCTGAGAGGGCTTTCACAGAAGCTGCCCTTTCAAGGACAACTCCTACGAGAGCTCTAGCTGACCCAAGGCCATTCCAGTAGCTGCAAGTGGAGGAGTGGCTCTCCCAGATAAGAGTCCACGCACTTAACTACTACACCAAACTGTGGAGTGGTGTTGCCTGTCTGAGTTCAGTTCTGCTCTTGTTCAATAAACGTTCTTGCTTACCTCAAGCTGGCTGAACTCACGATATAATATTCTCATTTTCCACATCTTTGCGCCATGCTTAAAAAGGGGGCTTGTGTGTCTTCCCCTCCCCCCAGTATGGGATGATTGTCCAATCTGGCTTGGGAAATCGATGGAGGCATGGAGCATCGAAAGGGTGGGGGCTGAGGGTGGGGAGGGGAGGGGGAGGACCTCAGCAGGGCATAATGCCACAGAGTGCACCCTCTGGAGCAGCCATTTTCTCCAGGGAATCTGTAGTCAGTTGGTATCGTTCGGTGAGAGCATTACGCCCTCTCCACATTTCCTTGGCTGCCCCAGAGAATGGAAGAACAAGGTCTCATCTTTCTAGATCCCCCACTTCCGCACTCGTCTGAAATTGCTTTTGGTAAAAGTTTGTCGTGTTTTAAATGGTACTTGTGATGTTTCTGAAATGGTCCCTGAAGGCCAAGATATCCTAACAGAATTATTCAAAAGATTGCTGCTTTACACAAAGCAAAAGATTTCCCATGACCAGATATGGGAGCCTGACAGCAACAAGAAGAAGAAGACTGCAGATGTATACCTCACCCTTCTCTCTAAATCAGAGACTCAGAGTGGCTTACAATCTCCTATATCTACTCCCCCAATAACAGACACCCTGTGAGGTGGGTGGGGCTGAGAGGGCTCTCCCAGAAGCTGCCCTTTCAAGGACAACTCCTGCGATAGCTCTGGCTGACCCAAGGCCATTCCAGCAGGTGCAGGTGGAGGAGTGGGGAATCAAACCTGGTTCTCCCAGATAAGAGTCTGCACACTTAACCACTATACCAAAAGGGTCTGCCAGTTCTTTTTCCAACTGGCTTATGTCTCTGCTCAGAATTTCATCATCTCGGGCTGTATCTACCTCCCACTTGGAAGATTATCTTTGCAGCCACCCGGGACAATAACTTTAATCAAGAAAGCAAGATCTAAATTGGCTTAACAAGCCTGCGGAGGCACCAATGAAATCTTGCTCATTATGTAAGTGGTTTCCCCACCCCAGCATTATGCAAACCGCATTATTAGAATATCCCTTCCAATTACACTAGGATATATTGCATGGATATACGAGCTCCATTCCCTGTGTTCTTTCACATTCTTTGCCTGATCCACTAGCAAAACACAGGATGGGGCTATGCAGGTTACAGATTTTCAATAGCTGAGAGACAAAGAAGGTACAATCATGATCAAGATATTTATTACAATCATGGATCAGAATAAGTATCAATTCAATCCATCAATTTATTATGGTCAATTGACCAGTTATAACAACATACAAAATCTCATAGTCACAGACCATAATTTCTGACTACATAAAAGCATTCTCATATTCAAATTCCACCAATATTATACCTTAAAAATGACATTATTAACTGTCTCGACTTTGTTAAAAACTTCCACTTATTTATGGCGAAAACCAATATTTTGCTACTGCCTGAGTTACAGACTTCTTAGTATCTTCCAATAACTATTTCGGTAGCACGACATCTGCAAATTTCAGATAATTATCCAGAGGTTTAAATTTAGAGAGTAATGGAAATATTAACTGATGTCTCTCTCTGGAATACAGCAGAAGTATCAATTGAAGGAAATAATGTAAAACTAGATAAAAATACTATTTCGCCCTGAAATAAAACAAATCAACTTGTTGCTGTGGATCTCTGCGTATTCTATAAGCAGCCGTGAAAATTTTTGCACGGTTAAAAGTTATTTGAGAGTTAGTCCCTTTCAGAAGACTCTCTGTGATTTCTTTATCTTTTTATTTCTTTATCTGAATGTCTGGGGTAAGATTGAAGCATAGTCTTTGATCCAAGGGAATCTTCTTGAATGTTCCATCGAGGACTGCAGAAGGAAGACCCTGCCATCTTGCTAATGTATAGGCTCTTCTAGGCTTGGGTACCACCAATAATGAGAGATATGCAGTCAATGCAGTTAATTACTTGCGGTTCTCTGGAATAAAAAAATGAGATCCCTTTGTGTTATATTCCTGCCTTTCAATGTCGAATATCCTTTGTTGTATCAGGGCTTTGGCATGGGAGCTGTCTAGTCTGAGGATACCGTCTTCTGCTAGTCCAATAGATTGGAGATTCCGAAGAACCCCTTTTGCTCAGGATGAGTAAAATCAATCTTTTACAAATAAGACCCTAGAATGGGGGTGTCGAACTCATTTGTTATGAGGGCCAAATCTGACATAAGTGAGACATGGCTGGGCTGGGCCATGTGCTTACCTATTCAAGATCAGGTATCAGAGATATAAACTTTATAACAAACTCAAACACAAAGATTTAAAAAAAAAAAACCTTAAAAAAAACATGCTTACAACATTAGCACTTGTTGCTCTTTGTATTTCTCCCATGGGATCTGGGGAACTGGGCAAAGGAAGCACTGGCTCTTTCTGGGTTTGATTCCCCACTCCTCCACTTGCACCTGCTGGAATGGCCTTGGGTCAGCCATTGCTCTCGCAGGAGTTGTCCTTGAAAGGGCAGCTTCTGTGAGAGCTCTCTCAGCCCCACCCACCTCACAGGGTGTCTGTTGTGGGGAGAGAAGATAAAGGAGTTTGTGAGCTGCTCTGAGTCTCTGATTCAGAGAGAAGGGCAGGGTATAAATCTGCAATTCTTCTTCTTCTTCTTCCCTCCTTTCCCAGGAGACCAAGAGGAACAGGAGCCTCAATCAATGTTGAAAATAGAAGTTTTGCTCTGTAGCTCCTGTGTGATTGAGCAAGCCTTGCAAAGCAAGCTGTGATGCAGAAGGAAGCAAGAGAGAGGGAGAAGGAAGCAGATGATAGCCAGTTGCTTGGGAGCCTGATAGGAGCACTCTGTGGGCCTGTTTCAGCCCCCAGGCCACATGCTTGACACCCCTGCCCTAAAAGGTACAATCACACGCACACTTACCAGGGACTGTTAGCCGGATCTGTAGCCACAGGGGGGCCTGTGGGGGCACTGCCCCCTGGCTCCCAGGGAGGCCTCCGTGGTGCAACTGCTTTTTTTCTTTTTGCCATGGCTGAATCAGCAAAGCATCTTTTAGGGTTTTAGGGTTGGCCTTGCTTTGGCCAATTTCAGAGCCCCCAGCTTTTGCCCCTACCCCAGAAAGCTTCTGAGAAGTGGCAAACCCCACAATAGATGGGAAAGGGGGGGGGGGCCTGACTTTTAAAAAAGCCCTCCGGCTTTTAAAATCCTGGCTACGGCCCTGCTGTTAGCTCAACCGCACACTTCTGAGTTAACTTGCACAAGACTGCACTGAAAGTCCTCACCGCCAATAGCGTCCTTTGATCCCCCCGCCTCCCCATTCCAGTAATTGTGTTTGGATATGGGAAATGACTGCGATAGTTTTTGTGACATTTGTGACCTCCAGTTGCCGACTGTTAGAGAAAAATGCCCTGCCTCTTTACAGAGTCTTACGGGATGTTCTTTCCCAGGTGATGTTCTTGATCTCCATATCGTTAAAAACTCCAGCTGCCTCTTTCCAGACGTGAAAGCTATTCTCCAGGTGTGCTGGCAACCTTCTTGGGGCCAGGCCTGTACTGCTACAGATCCTGGAGTGAAGAGGGGAGATTGCATGCAGAGAAGCAAAGTGCCCCCGGTAGGGTTGCCTGGACCCCCCTGGCGCGGGAGGGAAGGGTTGCCAACTCCAGGCTGGAAAACTGCTGGAGATTTGGGGATGGAGCCTGCAGAGGCCAGCTCCCCCGCTAGGCAAACTAGGTGGTTGCCTAGGGCGCCGGCAGGGCAGGGGCAGCAAAATTGAAATTAACATGCAGTGGGGAAGGGAGGGAGGGAGGTGGGAGGGGGCTTTAGATAGCCGGAATGAACGCAGTACTAGAGCCGGTTCCGGCTTTGAAATTAACATGCTGTGGGAAAGGGGAGGAGGAGGAGTAGGCATGGGGGGGGCGCAGAGTGGGGGGTGCCAGGCAGCGAGTCAGCCTAGGGCATAGGGTTGCCAAGTCCAATTTAAGAAATATCTGGGGACTTTGGGGGTGGAGCCAGGAGACTTTGGGGGTGGAGCCAAGATCAAGGCTGTAACAAGCATAATTGAACTCCAAAGGGAGTTCTGGCCATCACATTTAAAGGGCCATCACCTTTTCAATGCCTTCCTTCCATAGGAAATAATGAAGGATAGGGGCACCATCTTTTGGGGCTCATAGAATTGGACCCTCTGATCCAATCGTTTTGAAACTTGGGGGATATTTTGGGGAGAGGCACTAGATGCTGTACTGAAAATTTGGTGCCTCTACCTCAACAAACAGCCCCGCCCCCCCAGAGCCCCAGATACCCGCAGATCCATTCTCCATTATTTCCTATGGGAATACATCTCCATAGGGAATAATAGAGTTCCCAGCAGACATTTCCTTCCCCTCCCCCCGCTTTCTGACGACCCTGAAGCGGGGGGAGGGCCTCCAAACCGAGGGATCCCCTTCCCCCACCTGGGGATTGGCAACCCTACTAGGGCACCATGGGGTGTCAGGCCACCCCTGCCTGGTGGGGTAGAATAACATGGAGTCCGCCCTCCAAAGCAGCCATCCAGGGGAATTGATGGGCTGTCATTCCAAGGGATCCCCAGGTGCATTAGAAGAATAGACTGGGGATGCCTCTTCCTCAGTCTTCCAAGTAGTGCTGGATTCAACCCTATGGAGGCCCCTAGGCAGTCAAAAACTTCAGGGCCCCCCTTGCAAATTATCTCAGAGTCGGAGTGCCCCCACCACCACCTGCGGCCCCCACGGCAGCCTGCAGCCACCTTCTTAAAGCCCCTTTGAGAAAGCTGCGGAGGAGAAGCAGAGAGAGGCAAACTTGGCGACAACGGCAGCAGCAGCCGCACCAGGCAGAGCAGTTCAGTTGCTGCGTAGTGCGTGCAAGCTGCGAGGGCTGCAAGCAGGAGAAAAACTGGGTGGGGGGGGGGAGCAGCCCAGGACCCTAAAGGCATGAGGGCCCTACTTGGCCTAATTGTTAATCTGGCCCTGCTTCCAAGACTACAAACACCATAGAGCAAGCTAGATAGCTAAGACAATATCAGTCTCCTTCCTGTCTGCTCTGCTTTCACTCACCCGCTCTACCCAATCGAATGTAATCTCAGGGAACTTCCTTCCTCTTTGTTCTCCTCCTCTTCCTTCTTCTTCCCTGCATGCATCAGGAGGAACAGCATGCATATTAGGCTACACCCCCCTGATGCAGCCAATCTTCCAAGAGCTTACAGGGCCCTTCTTACAGGGCCTACTGTCGGCTCCAGGACGCTTGGCTACATCGGAGAGGTGTGGCCTAATATGCAAAAGAGTTCCTGCTACAAAAGAAAAGCCCTGACTACCCATCATAAAAGTGGATATTTGCTAATTTGGAATGTTGACCTATATAACCAATGCCAGCAAGCCCTTTGCCAGCTGATGTGCACACCTTGCTATTTTAGCGCCCTCCCTAAGACGAAGTTGCATAAATTGCCGTGATAACATATTGCAGTAGGACTCACTTTGAAGTAGCTGCCAGTGCTTTTTTGATTGGGAGACCTGATACTCAGCCCTCAATTGGTATTCTCGGCTGCGCTCCTGAACATTGATTAACATTTTCGTAGCAGACGCTGGCTGTGGCTGAGGGACTCTCCACCCCTCGCTCCTATTGCTAGACTGTGTGAAACGGATCTATTAATGAAAGAAAGTGAATAATTGCGGGCTGATATGCGAGGCTGTTGACATGGTAATGGCACCATCTTAAGCGGCATTAAACCTTTCTAAATCCAGGGAAGTCCAGCGGCTTAGAAGAATGCACCTCTGCTTAGGATGGCATTGTTGATTAAGCAATCAACAGCAGTCTGGTTTAATGTAGAGAATTGTATTTATTGGAATGGAGTTGGCTGCACATTCTTGGGATATTAAGAACATAAGAGAAGCCATGTTGGTTCAGGCCAATGGCCCATCCAGTCCAACACTCTGTGTCACATGAGAACATAAGAGAAGCCATGTTGGTTCAGGCCAATGGCCCATCCAGTCCAACACTCTGTGTCACATGAGAACATAAGAGAAGCCATGTTGGTTCAGGCCAATGGCCCATCCAATCCAACACTCTGTGTCACATAAGAACATAAGAGAAGCCATGTTGGTTCAGGCCAATGGCCCATCCAATCCAACACTCTGTGTCACATGAGAACATAAGAGAAGCCATGTTGGTTCAGGCCAATGGCCCATCCAGTTTAACACTCTGTGTCACATAAGAACATAAGATAAGCCATGTTGGGTCAGGCCAATGGCCCATCCAGTCCAACTCTCTGTATCACATGAGAACATAAGAGAAGCCATGTTGGATCAGGCCAATGGCCCATCCAGTCCAACACTCTGTGTCACATAAGAACATAAGAGAAGCCATGTTGGTTCAGGCCAATGGCCCATCCAGTCCAACAGTCTGTGTCACATGAGAACATAAGAAAAGCCATGTTGGTTCAGGCCAATGGCCCATCCAGTCCAATGTTCTGTGTCACACAGTGACCAAAAAACCAGGCACCATCAGGAGGTCCAACAGTGGGGCCAGGACACCAGAAGCCCCCCCACTGTGCCCCTCCCCAAGCACCCAGAATACACAGCATCACTGCCCCAGACAGAGTTCCAATGATAAGCTGTGGCTAATAGCTACTGATTTTCAAAGACATTGTGGTCTCAGCAGATAGCCTGGTCAAATTTGGGGCATTACTGGTGTCTGAGATCCCCTGTGTTCCCTCTAAGGTGAACTAGTATGAGCTAGCTCATGGGGGTTTTTTAGCTTTTGGCTCACACATTTTTGTCTTAGCTCAGGAAAGAGCAAACCTCAGAGCAAACTCGTTTATGAGGTGGCTCACAGCTTTAATGCCAGTAGCTCCCAAAGTAGAATTTTGGCTCACAAGATTCCACAGCTTAGAGCAGAGGTGACGAGCTCATGAGGTCCAGATCTGACATAAATGAGACCTTGTTGGGATGGGCCATGTCGGGCCAGGCCATATATGTACCTATTTAAGATTAGGTAGCAGAGACAAAAACTTGATAAAGAACACAAACACAAATATATATTTTTTTTAAACTTAAAACATGCTTTAAGACTCGTTCGTCTTAGAGGTGCTTTCTTTGTATTTCTCTCATGGGATCCAGGGAACTGGGCAGAGGAAGCCCAGGGTATCAAGAAGGGGAGGAGCCTCAGCCAATAGAAGGAAGAAAGGCGTGGCTCAGTAACTCTGCTGTGCAATTGAGCAAGCCTTGCAAAGCAAGCTGTGATGCAGAAGGAAACAAGAGAGAGGGAGACGGAAGCCAGTTGCTTGGGGACCTAATAGGAGCCCTCATGAGGCCTTATTCGGCTCCTGGACTGCATGTTCGATACCCCTGGCTTAGAGGGAACATGTGTAGCACCAGGGCAAAGCTTTAAGTTGACTTAAGTTCTACAGAATTTCTCACCTGCTGCAAGCCCCAGATAGAGCTACCAGCTGCAAGGCATCAGGCCTTGATCGCCCATGAGAGGCTGGTGGGCTAGTCCAGGGGTGGCCAACGGCAGCTCTCCAGATGTTTTTTTGCCTACAACTCCCATCAGCCCCAGCCAGCATGGCTAATGGCTGGGGCTGATGGGAGTTGTAGGCAAAAAACACCTGGAGAGCTACCGTTGGCCACCCCTGGGCTAGTCAAAGAGATGTCTCCTAGTTTGAGTCTTCTGGGCTGCTTGCTTAGGCAAGGAGCTGCGGTGGCATAAGGGTGAGTACGAGTATTATTGGGAACCCTGGTGGTTTTGGCCGGACCGTCCCAGAAGGGAGTGCCTGTGGAACTCTGAACCTGTTAGCTGACTACAGCTGGCCTGGGGGTCAAGGTAACTGGACAGCTTTGAAAGCTTTTTGTTACACGGTGTTGGGAAAATACCTGTACTGTCAGGATAAATTTTTGTTTAACCTTTTATTTGGTGTTCAGTGGCTTGCAAAGGGACCAGTGCCTTTCAGCCCTACTCAGAAGAAGGTGTGCGTCTCTTTGGTTATTTGGAGATTGTTGATCCTTCAAGGAAACCGGGGGCGGGGGGGGGGGGATTGGGCCCTGCTAAAATACCAATCTGGTGGCAGCAACCTTGGGGGAAGGTGGAAGAGTTTTGTCTCCCCCTTGATATTAGACTTAATGTGCCCTGGTAGTAAGTTTCTAGACTGACCTCCTCACAGGGAGCTGGGAGGTAGCTAGAGGGTCTACAACATGAGTAACCAGTTTTTTGTAGGGTTGCCAAGTCCAATTCAAGAAATATCTGGGGACTTTGGGGGTGGAGCCAGGGGACTTTGGGGGCGGAGCCAGGAGCAAGGGTGTGACAAGCATCATTGAACGCCAAAGGGAGTTCTGGCCATCACATTTAAAGGGACCGCACACCTTTTAAATGCCTTCCCTCCACTGGAAATAATGAAGGATAGGGGCACCTTCTTTGGGGGCTCATAGAATTGGACTCCCTGGTCCAATCTTTTTGAAACTTGGGGGTTATTTTGGGGAGAGGCATTGAATGCTATGCTGAAAATTTGGTGCCTCTACCTCATAAAACAGCTCCTCCCTCCAGAGCCCCAGAGCCTCGCGGATCAATTCTCCATTATTTTCTATGGGAATAAGTCTCCATAGAGTTCCCAGTAGACATTTCCCTCCCCTCCCCCCACTTTCTGATGACCCTGAAATGGGGGGAGGGCCTCCAAACTGGGGGATGGGCAACCCTAGTGGGAGGTGGCTAGAGGGTCTACTGGGCACCACAACACGAGTAACCAGTTTTGTGGAATATTTTATCAGAGACTAATTTATGTATTACTGGAACAAGCCTCTAGCTCACAGTGAGTGCTAAACTTAGGAGGAATCTTGGTCAGAGATTCAGTCAGTGGGCCGTCACCTGAGTTCTGGCCTTACCTTAATGGTCAATGTGTCCGCTGCGACTCTCTTTCTCCCAGAGCTGCAGTAACCGATCTCAAGCGGCCCTGAGCAAAGGAGGAAACTATAAGAAACCAAGCCATATGCATGAAAAAACCCCTCAAGAGCACCACTCCAGAACTGGTTGCATGATACTGTAAAAGCCTCTGTAACAATTGCTGTGTTATGGGGTTATGAGACTCTGAAGAAAAATAACTTTAATTTTGCTAGTTATCCCCGCTCCCCCCCATAAATTCTAAGGCTGTGAACTTAGAGTGGCATTTCATTTCCCACACTTTTCATCACTGGGGCTAACTGTGGATATAGCTACACACAGGGGTCATTTTGCAGAAAAATAGGTGGTGGAGATCATTGGCATCACTAATTAGTATATGCTGCCCTCCACCAGCCAAAAGCAAGAAAGGAAAGCCCCGGGTGAGTGAAACCTGCTTGGGCTGGCTTAGGGTTGCCAAGTCCAATTTCAGAAATATCTGGGGACTTTGGGGGTGGAGCCAGGAGACACTGGGGTGGAGCTAGGGGGAGGGGGGAAAAGGTGCCAAGAAGCATGGCGAGCTGCCGCCTCTTCTCCGCTCACCGTAGCTGCTCCTCCGAGATGGGCTCAGCCTGAGTGGCATCACCCGCTCCGAGATGGGGCGGCTCGCTGCGCTCCTTGGTGCCATTTCCCCCCTCCCCCCGCTTCCATTTTTTTGGGGAGCGGGGGAAGAGGCTGGAAATCCTGGGGTCCCCCGCCAGGGCGGGAGGGTTGGGAAGCCTAGGCTGGCTAGAGATTCAGCCAGCCCAAGCAGGTCTCGCTCACCTGGGGCTTTCCTTTGCCGCCACTCCCCCCAGTCAAAAGGCCAGCAAGCCACCCGCCACCCAAAATCACATAAGAAGTGGAGAAAGGGTGGTGTGGGCTTCTCCAGGGGTAATTGAGGGCTGCTGGGAGCATGGCAAAGCCCCTGGTGGCTGGCTGGCTGCCCGCTCTCCTAATCCAGGGATTGTTATGCAGCTGCACCTACTATTCAGTGGACAAGTTAGGTGGGGAGGAGGAGGGGGAACCCTCAGAAAGGTTCAGGAGCTGCGCTCCTCTGATCTCCTGCTGAATTCAAGGCCTGGCTACTAGGCTTCCAAATCCCCAGGTCCCAGAGGGGGATCCCCCGGTTTTACAGGCTTCCCCCCTCCCCCAGCCAATTGGCCGGCGAGAGAAGCCCCACCCCCACAGCCATCATGCACCACCATGAACGATTCCCATAGGGAATGATGGGGAATTGAGCCGCTGGTATCGGGGGCTCTGGGGGGACTGTTTTTTGAGATAGAGGCACAAAATTTTCAGTATAGCATCTAGTGCCTCTCCCCAAAATACCTCCCAAGTTTCAAAAAGATTGAACCAGGGGGTCCAATTCTATGAGCCCCCAAAGAAGGTGCCCCTATCCTTCATGATTTCCTATGGAAGGAAGGCATTTAAAAAGATGTGCAGTCCCTTGAAATGTGATGGCCAGAACTCCCTTGGAGTTCAATGATGCTTGTCGCACCCTTGCTCTTGGCTCCGCCTCAATGTCTCCTGGCTCCACCCCCAAAGTCCCCAGATATTTCTTGAATTGGACTTGGCAACCCTACTGGCTACACATAATATGCAACCAAACTTTTAAGGTAGCCCAACAGCTGGAAAAAGCAGGTATTAGAGTGGAGCTGAGAAAAGGTATGGTGCATGAGGGGGGGAGGGTCTCAGAAGCACTTTCTCTAGTTCTCTTTTTTCCAACCCGGAGCAGCTTTCCCAACCCCGAAGGGGTTCCAAAGCTATGTTTGCCCTTATAAACATAGGTTCAGAACCTGACTGGGTTTTGAGGAGGAAGGAATTCACAGCATTAGTCTGTGGTAGACAAGTGGAAGAAAGGAAATCTCTCTCTCTCTCTCTCTAGAGCACTTTCACACACACTTAGTAGTGCACTTTCAATGCATTTTGCAACTGGATTTTACTGTGTGAAATGGCAAAATGCACTTGCAAATGGTTGCCGAAGAGAACTGAAATTGCATTATTTTGCATGTGTGAAAGCGCTCTCTCTCTCTCACACACACACACAAACACTCACAATCACACACTTTCTGCTCTGAATATACCTCCTGAAGCTGATTTTCCCTAGAAAAATCCATTGCATTCTATCCACTATCTTGCTTTGAACTTGAGGATATGGCTATAAAAGTGAAGACGATATAATTAAATGGTTTCTTGATCCTTTGTCATGATATGTGTATGTAGTGCAGTAGTCTGCCTTCTAGAAGGAAATCTGCTAAAAGAGAGAGAACATACAGATAAGGTTTAATTAACTTAGCCAGAGTGGGGGATCTTGCTTGCCTTTTGTGAGTGAATCATAACAGAGTTCGATCTCGTAGCTCAGTAGTTCCCAGACTTCGACAGCTGGGGATTCCACTTAAATCTTTTCCCACTGGTGCCCAGCATCTGTTGAACACTTTAAAACAGGGGTGTCGAACTCATTTGTTATGAGGGCCAGATCTAACATAAATGAAACCTTCAGGGGCCAGGCCATGTGTGTACTTATTTAAGATTAGGTAGCAGACATATAAATTTTACAAAAAACACGAATACGTATTTTTTTTAAAAAAATGAAAACATGCTTAAAAGGTTAGCACTCGTTGGTCTTAAAGGTGCTTTCATTGGATCTCTCCCCTGGGATCCAGGGAACTGGGCAAAGGAAGCTCTGGCTCTTTCCTTCCATCCCCAGGGAACCAGGAGGGGGAGGAGCCTCGGCCAATAGAAGGAAGAGAGGCTTGGCTCAGCAGCTCTGCTATGTGATTGAGAGAGCCTGGCAAAGCATGCTATTCTTCCCCCCTTCCTCCCCAAGGGAGGAGCCTCGGCCATTGGAGAAACTAGAGGTTTTGCTCTGTAGCTCCTATGCAATTGAGCAAGCCTGGCAAAGCAAGCTGTTTTGCAGAAGGAAGCAAGAGAGAGGGAGAAGAATGCAGATGACAGCCAGTTGCTCAGGGGCCTGATAGGAGCCCTTCAAGGGCCTGATTTGCCCCCCCCCCCCCAACTGCATGTTTGACACCCCTGCTTTAAAATATGAGTGAAAAAGTCACCCTTGCACTCCTTGACTAGGGTTGCCAAGTCCAATTCAATAAATATCTGGGGACTTTGGGGGTGGAGCCAGGAGACTTTGGGGGTGGAGCCAAGATCAAGGCTGTGACAAGCATAATTGAACTCCAAAGGGAGTGCTGGCCATCACATTTAAAGGGACCGCACACCTTTTAAATTCCTTCCTTCTACAGGAAATAATGAAGGAAAGGGGCACCTTCTTTTGGGGCTCATAGAATTGGACCCCCTGGTCCAATCTTTTTGAAATTTGGGGGGTATTTTGGGGGGAGGCACTAGATGCTATACTGAAAATGTCATGCCTCTATCTCCAAAAACAGGGACGCCAGAGCCCCAGATACCCGCGGATCAATTCTCCATGATTTTCTATGGGAATAGATCTCCATAGGGAATAACAGAATTCCCAGCAAACATTTCCCTCCCCTCCCCCCGCTTTCTGACAACCCTGAAGCGGGGGGAGGGCCTCCAAACCGGGGAATCCCCTGCCCCCACCTGGGGATTGGCAACCCTATCCTTGACCCACTCACACCCCATGACATAAATTTATAGTGAGCTAAACAGGTTTTTTTCCCAGTGGGAAAATGTCAGGGGAGAAAGAGGTTCAGTTCCCCTCTCTTCCCCACCATTCACCTCCTAGATAAAGCCAAGCCTCAGATTCAGCAGGAGCTCAGAGGAGCGCAGCTCCTGAACCTTTCTGAGGGTTCCCCCTCCTCCTCCCCACCCACCTTGTCCATTGAATAGTGGGTGCAGCTGCATAGCAATCCCTGGATTAGGAGAGCGGCCAGCCGCCAGGGGCTTTGCCACGCCTCCAGCAGCCCTCATTAATCCCTGGAGAAGCCCCCAATACCCTTTCTCCACTTATGTGATTTTGGGCGGCAGGTGACTTGCTGGCCTTTTGACTCGGGGTGGGGGGGGGGCAGCCCAGGAAAGCCCTAGGCAAGTGAGGCCTGCTTGGGCTGGCTGGATCTCTAGCCAGCCCAAGCAGGCCTCACTCGCCCAGGGCTCTCCTTTCTTGCATTGGGTTGCTTTTGGCGGGGGGTGGGGGTGGTGCCGCATATGCTAATGAGTTATGCTAATGAGCTCTACCACCTATTTTTCTGCAAAAGGACCCCTGGATAAAGCAGTCCTGATAACTAAACTTGTAAAAGAAAAAAAAGAGATGTCCTTGGTACTTATTCTGGGAAGCATTCAGAGAGGGGCAGATTTTGGTAACTGTTTTGTGAGCTCTTCTTAGACTGAGACTGTTGTACTTTGGTCACATTATGAGAAGACAAGAGTCACTGGAGAAGACAATAATACTACGCAGGGGTTCATCATCATCATCATCATCGTTTATTACAGTCTCATGACCAGAATACAGCATAAACATAATATGAAAAAATAAAAACAGGCATAGTATACTAAAATAGAGATCAAAATTTAAGAACTTTTAAAATGCAATTCCCTCAGTCTAAGAATTAATGCACAAAACTCAGCAACAGAATGCGCAATCTCTGAATTTTTATCCGATAGGAATCAATGAAGTCTGGCTTTGTGTTAATATAAACGTGTGTCTTATCGACTAATGGAGTAATAATTCTAAAACGAGCCTCCCTATAATATGGGCAACTGAAAAACATATGCTCTACAGATTCAACCTTGTTGTTTTATAGCAAAATAGGTGGTGGAGCTCATTAGCATAACTCATTTGCGTATGCTGCCCTCCCCCAGCCAAAAGCAACCCGACGCAAGAAAGGAGTGCCCCGGGCAAGCGAGGCCTGCTTGGACTGACTAGAGATCCAGCCAGCCCAAGCAGGCCTCACTCGCCTGGAGCTCTCCTTGGCCGCCGCCCCCCACAATCAAAAGGCCAGCAAGCCACCCACTGCCCAAAATCACATAAGAAGTGGAGAAAGGGTGGCGTGGGCTTCTCCAGGGGTTAATGAGGGCTGCTGGGGGTGTGGCAAAGCTCCTGGCGGCTGGTTGGCTGCCCACTCTCCTAATCCAGGGATTGTTATGTAGTTGCACCTACTATTCAGTGGACAAGATAAATGGGGAGGAGGAGGGGGAACCCTCAGAAAGGTTCAGGAGCTGTGCTCCTGTGAGCTCCTGCTGAATCTGAGACCTGATACTAGGAAAAATTGAAGGCAGCAGGCAAAGAGATGGACTGACTCAGCCAAGGAAGACACGAGATGGATTGACTTGATCAAGGAAGCCACGAGGGCCCCCAGTTGGCAAGACCTGATCAAGGCTGTTAAGGACAGGATGGTTTGGAGGGCATTAATTCATAGGGTTGCCGCAAGTCGGAAGCAACTTGGCATCATTTCACACAAACATACTTGTGGTTTTATTGGGGTTTTTTTTTAACAATCTTTTACTTCTGACATTTTGTACTTTTATAGTTTTAATATAGAGAGCCCCGTGGCTCAGAGTGGTAAAGCTGCAGTCCTGCAGTCCTAAGCTCTGCTCACAACCTGAGTTCGATCCTGGCGGAAGCTGGGTTCAAATAGTTGGCTCAAGGTTGACTCAGCCTTCCTTCCGAGGTCAGTAAAATGAGTACCCAGCTTGCTGGGGGGGGGGGGGGGAAGCGTAGATGACTGGGAAAGGCAATGGCAAACTACCCCGTAAAAAGTCTGCCGTGAAAATGTTGTGATGCGACGTCACCCCAGAGTCGGAAACGCCTGATGCTCCCACAGGGGACTACCTTTACCTCTTTTTTTTTTAGTTTTAATATACTACTTTAGCAGCCTCAGATTCTTGACTGGAAAGAAACAACAGAACTATTTTCAAGCAAACATTGAGTAATAAAATACTTTTAAAAGACTGTGGGGGGAGAGACAGGCTGTTTAATTACTGGGTTTCTGTGCATAAATGTGTGTTGGAGTTCACCTTTTTATTTAAAGAGAAAGGGCACATTGTGCTGGAGGAAGAGGCTACGTTAGCAGGCGAAGTGGTGGAAAAGGGGACGAAGTAGCGGAAGTCACCTTGAGAGCAGATGGAGCACAGTCAAAGACTAATGGCAAATTTATGATCCCGTTTAAGATCAGGAGCCAAATCAAGTCAAATGGAATAATAAATCCACAGGCTATATTGGACGAGGACATGTTCAAGTAGACTTTATTAGTAAAATCAATTTGGTGCGTGCCTGAGAGAATTATTATTGGAGCAAGCAGAGCATGTCTCCGCTTCTTTGCAGAGGAACATTTTTTTTTTGTTTTAGGCAAAGTGAAAACTTGCCAACAACTTAACCACTATTTTAGTATCTGCGTAAACCTGACCGCTGAAAAACTAGTCAATATTGAGAACGCTTTCAGTAGCACCTTTGAAGAATGCTTATGGTTTGGTAAAATCTACCAGAGAGAGGGCCTTCTCGGTAGCAGCCCCCTACTGGTGGAACCAGTTACTGGAGGACGTGAGGGCCTTGTGGGACCTTGCCCAGTCCCGCAAGGCCTGTAAAACCACATTCTTCCCGTTAGCCTTTAACTGATCTAGAGTTACCGGTATTGTGGGAGAAAATGTAAGAACACTGAAGCCATCGGATGCGAAACAACTACATGATATCGGCACCAGATTGTTTTAATGACTGTTTAATTATTGAATTTTAAGTTGTCATATTAATGTTATACAATTTTTAAACTGATTGTTTTTTTTTAATTGTTGTGAGCCGCCCTGAGCCTGCTCCGGCGGGAAGGGCGGGATATAAATCAAATCAATCAATTGGCGATTCTCCAAAAGGAAAGGGCTCCATTGTTGTGGTTGAACGATCATTGATGGTATCTCTCGGTTTGACTTGGTTTATGCAACTTGCTGGTAGATGATAGTGTCAAAAGAGTGGAAATTGCAAGAGGTTATAGGAAGGAATCTATGGAATGTAGGTTCTAAATGGATCTTTCTTGATCAAGAATTGCTACTTGGAATTCTGAGAGGAAGGAACCATCTGAAACCTCTGAATGCTCATGAAGGGCAATGACCTTTTCCCTCAGATATTGATCCAATCATACAGTATGGAACAAGATCTCCTGAGTGTTCACTTTCTTCTGGTCCATTAATTAGTTCTTGCCATCCTCCTACATCTCAAACCTTTTGGAATGAAAAATGAAAAGCTGTGAAAGCCAGAACAAGGGGATCTGGGGCTCGTAAGGGAAACACTTGCATTAAGAACATAAGAGAAGCCACGTTAGATCAGGCCAATGGCCCATCCACTCCAACACTCTGTGTCACACAGTGGCCAAAAAACCCAAGTGCCATCAGGAGGTCCATCAGCAGGGCCAGGACACTAGAAGCCCCCCCACTGTGCCCCCCCGCAAGCACCAAGGATACAGAGCATCACTGCCCCAGACAGAGAGTTTCAACAATAGGCTGTAGCTAATAGCCACTGATGGACCTCTGCTCCATATGCTTATCCAATCCCCTCTTGAAGCTGGCTATGCTTGTAGCCACCACCACTGCCTGTGGGAGTGGATTCCATGTGTTAATCACCCTTTGGGTGAAGAAGTACTTCCTTTTATCCATTCTAACCCGACTGCTCAGCAATTTCATTGAATGCCCACGAGTTCTCATATTGTGAGAAAGGGAGAGAAGTACTTCTTTCTCTACCTTCTCTATCCCATTCATCATCTTGTAAACCTCTATCATGTCACCCCTCAGTCGACGTTTCTCCAAGCTGAAGAGCCCCAAGCGTTTTAACCTTTCTTCATAGGGAAAGTGTTCCAACCCTTTAATCATTGTAGTTGCCCTTTTCTGCACTTTTTTCCAGTGCTATAATATCTTTTTTTAAGGGGCAGTGACCAGAATTGCACACAGTATTCCAAATGAGACCGCACCATCGATTTATACAGGGGCATTACGATACTGGCTGATTTGTTTTCAATTCCCTTCCTAATAATTCTCATCCATCCCTTGCTCACTTTGTGCCTCTCTTTCCTCCATTCCCTTCCTTGGGGCGAAGAGTTTCCTTTCCCCCACAAGTTGCTCTTTCCAGTGCTGTGTGCGTTGACCGTGCTGAGAAAGTAAGAAGTAGTAATAGTATCTGTCGCTCGTTGACTGTAGCCTCCAGTGATGACTTTCATATTTGAATAAGGCATTTCAAAGAGATGGTGGGAGGAGGAACTTTAATCTTAACTCAAGTTGAGCTTGATGTCAACTCCAACTCAGCACTGCTGAGTCTAATCGGCTGGCACAACCGGGGAGACAAGTCAAGTGTTGAGCAATCAGACAATAAAATGTCAACTGTTTGGTCCTAAGTACACCTCTTATTGTCTTCAATGGAGTCCCATTAAACCACTGCTGGTTTATGGAAACCCCATAGTGTTTTTGAGGCAAGGGATAAAGGAGAAAGCCTTGTGCAAAACAATGGTGGCATCAAGGGGTGTTGCCTAATATGCAAATGAGTCCCTGCTTGGGGGACTCGTTTTTTCTTCCTCACCTGGCCTAACCAACGTCATAGGTTTGTGGTAAGTAGAAAACCGGATAAGATCCTCTACCTGGACCACCTCATGAGCCTCTTGTTGGAAGGGTGGCACACAAGTGCTGGGAGGATCCCGGGTATTTCCTTGCTGCATACCCAGCACTGGCCTATGGTGTATTTCTCACCCAAGCATCATAAATCTTACAGCAAATATGTTGCTCAGTAAAAATCCTTGCCTAACTGAAGATGGGGAAATATTTTTTTGAAAACTAAGCACTTTGACAGGTCTATATATTTTTTTACAGCCATACGTTCTCTCTGGCTTTATGGCTGTTTAGTTCCAAAGAAGAAAGAGCACAGAAAATACATTAAAATATGAACTTTTCTGGCAACAAAATGTGCTGATCAGAACTTACGCTTTCTAGTAGTTTCAGTAGCTGAATTCCTACTTCTGCTTCCTAGTTTTCAATTGAGGGGGCTTTGTGCAGTAAGTGTTGGAGGAGCAGATGGGAAGATAAGGGTCAACCAGGCCTCAGATTCAGCAGGAGCTCACAGGAGCCCAAAAGAAAGTGCCCCATCCTTCATTATTTCCAAAGGAGGGAAGGCTGTGTGCAGTCCCTTTAAATGTGATGGCCAGAACTGTGGAGCTCAAACATACTTGTCACACCCTTGCTCCTGGCTCCACCCCCAATGTTTCCTGGCTCCACCCCCAAAATCCCCAGATATTTCTTGAATTGGACTTGGCAACCCTCCCGACTCCACCCCAAATCTCCAGCTATTTCCCAACACAGCACCTTCTTGCACCCCGTCCTCCATGACTGAACTGCCTGTGTGCAGTGCTATTTGCACCTACTCAGGAGTAAACTCCAGAACAGTGGAACTTCCCTGCTGAGTAGCCATGAACAGGACTTTTTTTTAAAAAGCAGGAACTCCTTTAACTATTAGGCCACACCCCCTGGTGTAGCCCATCCTCCAAGAGCTTCCATTTCAGAGCCAGTTTGGTGTAGTGGTTAAGTGTGCGGACTCTTATCTGGGAGAACCGGGTTTGATTCCCCACTCCTCCACTTGCACCTGCTGGAATGGCCTTGGGTCAGCCATAGCTCTGGCAGAGGTTGTCCTTGAAAGGGCAGCTGCTGTGAGAGCCCTCTCCAGCCCCACCCACCTCACAGGGTGTCTGTTGTGGGGGAGGAAGGGAAAGGAGATTGTGAGCCGCTCTGAGACTCTTCGGAGTGGAGGGCGGGATATAAATCCAATATCTTCTTCTTCTTCTTCTTCTTCTTCCGGGGCTCTTAGTGCAGGGCCTACTGTAAGCTCCAGGAAGATTGGCTACATTAGCTGGGTGTGGCCTAATATGCAAAGGAGTTCCTGCTGCAGAAGAAACCCTGGCCATGCACAAGGCTGTGCTGTAAGTATCTTCCGAAAGGTTGGCGTAAGAAATTATATATTGCTTGAGAGCAGTTAAATTTAGAAGCTTTTGCCTATTTATGCTGAATACTTCCCTTTAATACCTGAGTGAATAACTTCCTTATCCTTGACCTCATTTAAACATCCTGCCCCACTCACCGGCTTAGTAGCTAAAGGGACTCCCCCCAACCCCAGGATTGTATAAAAAATGACAAGGATTATAATGATCTTGAACAAAAGCCATTCCTGACCAGGGGGGCCTCTTGAATGGGTAGATGTAGGCCAATTGGGTGAGGTGGAAGACTAGGAACCAATTCTGGTTATTGGCTCGCCCTTATCCGCATGCTGATTAACATTCTTCCTTCTCCAAAAGAATCAGCACTTCTCTTGGCAGAATACAGGATAATGTTTCCTTAATTGGGCGAAATCTTTGGGGGAGTTTTTAGTGCTGGCAAGTGACAACCCCAGAGGTGTGAGGTTTACTATAGCTTCCGCAGAACGACGTTTGAATCTTTAATCTTTTTCCCCCAATGTACGTTTGATTGAATTTTTTCCACCTAGCTGACATAACAAACATAGGAGGTTTCATTCCAAGCATTATAAACAATCACTGCAAAGCAGTAGACAAGTGGCACCTTTAAGACCAACTAAGCTTTCGTATGCTCTAAGCAGACTAGGGTTGCCAATCCCCAGGTGGGGGCAGGGGATCCCCCGGTTTGGAGGCCCTCCCCCCTCTTCAGGGTCGTCAGAAAGCAGGGGGAGGGGAGGGAAATGTCTGCTGGGAACTCTATTATTCCCTAAGGAGATTTATTCCCATAGAAAATAATGGAGAATTGATCCACGGGTATCTGGGGCTCTGGAGGGGCTGTTTTTTGAGGTAGAGGCACCAAAGTTTCAGTACAGCATCTAGTGCCTCTCCCCAAAATATTCCCCAAGTTTCAAAACGATTGGACCAGGGGGTCCAATTCTATGAGCCCCAAAAGAAGGTGCCCCTATCCTTCATTATTCCCTATGGAAGGAAGGCATTGAAAAGGTGCGCCGTCCCTTTAAATGTGAGGGCCAGAACTCCCTTTGGAGTTCAATGATGCTTGTCACAGCTCCACCCCTAATGTCTCTTGGCTCCACCCCCAAAGTCCCCAGATATTTCTTGAATTGGACTTGGCAACCCTATTCATCAGACAAAAATGGAACGGCGAGCAGGCCGAAATGCAGAGAAAGTGGACGGTGAGTTGGTGTGCAGGGTCCTGGAAATGTTTTTAGCAGATTAAAAGAATCACAAATCGGGATCTGTGTTTGTTAGTTAGTGCTGTTTACTGGGCTAAAACATCAGGGCGTGAAGTTAAAAAGCTTGAAGTCTTGCAAAAGCATTGCAATGTTTATCCAACCGCAGGGAAAAGAGAGAGAAGCAAACAAAACAGCTCAGCAGCTCTGCAGCAGCAGCAGCAAGGATGTTCCCTGAAAAAAGAAGAGCGCTCCAGACCTAGATTGGGAAGATGAGAGTGGAGCATCAGAACGAAGCATCAAACCTGTAATGTACTGGGAGACGAGACGTGGTGAAGGCATAGGTCTTTATTGGCTGGTACATCACACGCAACAACAACACGCGGCCGGGTCCGCTAATATATACATGCCTCCCGGAACATCCCCTTCGCTGGCCAGCCCAATCCTGGCCAGTTAAACTTCCCGCCCTTGGTCAGGATTGGCGGTGGCTTTTCCCGCGCTGCGCACGGCGACCCGAGGGTGGCTCGGGTCGTGCGGCGCTTGCGCTGAGCCCGATACACTACACTCCTCCCCTCCTAGTTTAAACTACATAGTCCTGTAGGTACGCTGGCGTCCTGCGTTCCCGTGTTGATCTCCTCGGGGTTGCCGTTGGTGCGGGGCCCGATCCCAACGTGGGTGGCGCCGTTTCTGGCTGTTGCCGGCCTGGGTCGGGTGCTGGCTCCGGTTCTGGTCCCGCGGCTGCGGGGGCCTCGTACGTGGGTAGCTCCTGTATTGGCGGGGCCCCTTCTGGCGGTTCCGTTGCTGGCGGTTCCCTACTCTCTGCCTCTTCTGCCTCCTCGGGTAGGGTGCGGCGGCGCAGCTGGTCGATGTGCCGTCTCAGCACCTGGCCTCCGGCGGTGGTTACCTCGTATGACCGGGAGCCTGTCACCCTCAGAACCCTTCCCGCCAACCACTCGGGGCCGCTTGCGAAGTTTTTCGCATACACTGGGTCGCCCGGAAAGAATCCTCTCACTGCTTCCCGGACCTCGGGGGACCCGCGGACATCCGGCGCCCGGTCCGGGTGTAGCCTATCTAGACGAGTGGTCAGTTTCCTCCCCATGAGCAGTTCTGCGGGGCTGAAACCGGTTACAGGGTTTGGGGTGATCCTGTTGTGGAACAGGAATGCTGAGAGGCGGTGGTCCCAATCCCCATGTACTATACGGCCAAGGGCCTCTTTGGTGGTCCGCACCATGCGCTCCGCCTGGCCGTTGGTGGCTGGGTGGAATGGGGCGGACCTTATGTGCCTTATGAGGTACCGGTCGGTGAACTCCCGGAATTCCCGGGAGGTGAATGCCGTGCCGTTGTCCGTCACCAGGGTGTCAGGGATCCCGTGTGTGCAGAGGACCCTTCTGAGCGCCCTGACTGCTGCTGCGGTGGAGGTCGAGGCCACCGGGATTACCTCTAGCCATTTTGTATATGCGTCCACAAGTATAAAGAAGATCTGGCCCTGATACGGCCCTGCGAAATCCACATGGAGGCGGGACCACGGCCGCCCGTTCGACTCCCACCTGTGGACCGGGGCGGACGGCGGATTGGGTCTGGACTCCTGGCATGGTTGGCACCTTCTTACCCACCCCTCTATTTCGTCATCCATGCCCGGCCACCACACGTAGCTCCGGGCCAGGGCTTTCATTCTCACGATGCCCGGGTGGGTCTCGTGGAGATCCTCCAATACCTGTCTGCGCAGGGGGGGGGGGCACCACCACCCGGCTCCCCCAGAGTATGCACCCCTTGTGTGTCGATAGCTCGTCCTTCCTGGACGCGAACGGCCGAAATGCTTCTTCCACCTTGCCCGAGGGCCACCCCCTTCCCACCCAGTCCCTGACCCGTGCGAGGATGCGGTCTCTCCCAGTCGCCCTAGCCACCTCGTCCGCGTGCAGTGGGCGCTCGGGGAGCGACTCAATGAGCATCACCCCGTGTGCCGGGGCGGGATCTGGGTCCGTTGTGGGTAGCGGCAGGCGGCTGAGGGCATCTGCATGACCCATTGCTTTACCGGGGCGGTGTATCAGTGCGTAAGTGTATGAATTCAGGAACTGGTTCCACCTTAAAACCCTCTGAGACAGAATCTGGGGGGTCTGACGATCGGGGGCTAGGAGGCCGAGGAGCGGCTTGTGGTCAGTGGCGATGGTGAAACGCCTACCGTAGAGGTAGTCGTTGAACTTTTGCACCCCCGCCACGATCGCCAGGGCCTCCTTATCGATCTGGGCGTAGTTCCGCTCGGCAGGGGACAGAGTCCGGGAGTAGTAAGCGATCGGCGCCTCTCTCCCGTCCGGGAGTTGGTGCCCTAAGACCGCTCCTACTCCGTAGGGGGAGGCGTCGCAAGCCAGGATCAGGGGTAGGTTTTCATCGTAGTGATGAAGTACCGCGTTAGAGACCAAGAGGTCTTTCACTGCCTGGAACGCCGCGGCTTGGCGTTTACCCCAGACCCACGCGGCCTGTTTATCTAACAAGCGGTGCAACGGTTCCGCCACGGCGGCTTTGTGTGGCAGGAATGCATGATAAAAGTTCAATAAACCTAAAAAACTCTGTAGTTCTGCCTTGCATTTGGGGGCAGGGGCCTGGACTATGGCCCTGGTCTTGTCCGCCGTCGGGTGAATTCCAGCCGGGTCCACGGCGAACCCCAGGAACTCCACTCGCGGAACACCCAACAAACATTTCTCCTTTTTGACTCTCAGCCCCGCCGCTTGGAACCGTCTGAGGACCTCTCGCAGGCGGCAGCTGAACTCTCCTTCGGTGGGGGCGGCGATTAAAACGTCGTCAAAGAAGGGTTGAACTCCGGGGATCCCTTTCAAGAGAGAGTCCATTATGCTCTGGAATATTCCCGGAGCTACACTGACCCCGAACTGCAGCCGTTTAACCCTGAACGCGCCCCTGTGGGTCACGATCGTCTGCGCCTCCGCTGTCTTAGCGTCGACCGGCAGTTGCTGGTATGCTTGTGCTAAGTCCAGCTTTCCAAAAACCCTCGCCCCGGCTAGTGCTGCTAGGACGTGGCTAACCACCGGGACTGGGTAGGGGTTGTCTTGCAGCGCCTTATTGATCGTGCACTTGTAGTCAGCGCAGATCCTAACCTCCCCGTTGGGTTTGACTGGCGTTACTATGGGGGTCTCCCATTCCGCATACGTTACAGGTTCTAGGACGCCCTGGGCTGTTAGGCGGTCCAGTTCTGCCTCTATTTTAGGCTTAAGGGCGAACGGGACGCGCCTCGCTTTAAGCCTTATGGGCCTGACCATTGGGTCTATCGGTAAGGTGATGGGCGGACCCTTGTAGCTCCCCAAGGACCCGTCGAAGACCTCGGGGAACTCCCGGCAGACCCCGTCGAAATTGCTGGCCTGCAAGTGGTCCACCCCCACCAGCTGGATCCCCAGTGGATTGAACCACGCCAACCCGAGAAGTGTGGTCAGTTGGCGCTTGACCACTAGGATGTCTAGGGGCCCCCTAAAACCCCCTCTTTCTACATGCACCCGGGCCCACCCCACGATGTGTACTGGGTTCTTCTGGAAGTCCCTCAGTACGAAGTCCGCTGGCCTCGTTTGGATGCGGCGGCGGGGACATAGTTTCTTGAGGGTTTCCTCCGAAATGATAGAGATGGAGGAACCCGAGTCTACTTCCATGATGCAGGGGGCGCCCTCGATTAGGACCGACATTTTGACCTTGTCTGGGGCCGATAGGGGCAAGTTCAATACCTGCAGACTGGTGGATGCCGTCGTGTGTGTGTCCAGGGAGTCGTGATGCGCTGACGGTTGGCGGCGGCTGTTCTTGGCCCGGCAAGCCCGGGCGATGTGGCCTGTCTTTCCGCAGCTGCGGCAGTCCAGGTTGCGGTACGGGCAGTCCCGTCGCTCGTGGGGGTCGCCGCAGCTGGCGCACCTGGAACCGGTGGTGGCGGTGGCCCTCTCCGTCGCTCGTTGTCTCGCGGGGGCCCGTGTGTCCGTTCTCTGAGGCCTCCGGAGCTGAAACGCTTCTTCTTCTGCTCGGTCTTCCAGCTCTGTTTCTCCTTGGTGGACTGCTTCGCCGCGTGGCTGGCCGAACGCCTTGGTGGCCCTCTCGAACGCCGTCGCCTCGTTGAAGGCTTGTTGTAGCGTGAGCTCCTCCTTAGCGAAGAGCTTCTGCTGCAGTCGTTCGTCTCGGAGGCCCCAGACGAAACGGTCCCTCAGGGCTTCGTCCCTTTTGTCAAAATTGCAGTTCCCGGCGATCTGCCGAAGGGCCGCCAGGTAGACCGCCGCTGTCTCCCCCGACTTTTGGTCCCTCTTGTGGAAGAGGAATCGGCGGGCGACGATGGACGGTTGGGGCGAAAAGTGGCCCGTGAGGAGTCTCACGACTTCCCGGTAGGTCCTCTCGGTCAGCTTAGCTGGAGCGGAGAGGCCTCTTGCGATCTCGAAAGTTTCTTCTCCACAGACGCTCAGCAGGACGTCTCTCTTCCTGTCGTCGTCTTCGATCAGGTTCGCCCGCAGGTAGCACTCGACCCTTTCTGTGTAGGTCTCCCATCTCTCGGGGTGCTCCGGGTTGAATTCCGCAAGATGGCCCGTCGTTACCGTAGAGTTCGCCATGGTGGCGGCGGGCTGTGCGATCCTGCGGTCTTACGCCTTCCTCGTCTCCGGCCCGGTCAGGTTCCCCTCGGGGCGGCCGGACCTATCTAGATCCCACCTTCGTCGCCAGTGTAATGTACTGGGAGACGAGACGTGGTGAAGGCATAGGTCTTTATTGGCTGGTACATCACACGCAACAACAACACGCGGCCGGGTCCGCTAATATATACATGCCTCCCGGAACATCCCCTTCGCTGGCCAGCCCAATCCTGGCCAGTTAAACTTCCCGCCCTTGGTCAGGATTGGCGGTGGCTTTTCCCGCGCTGCGCACGGCGACCCGAGGGTGGCTCGGGTCGTGCGGCGCTTGCGCTGAGCCCGATACACTACAAAACCTGACAAGAAAACGAGAGATCCCATCACCAGAAGGAGGTAGAAGCTCTGAAATGGAAGTTGCCGCAAGTCATGGAGGAGGAGGAGAGGAGCTTAGAAACCTTGAAGACCCAACTGGAGAGTGCAGAAGATCAACACCTGGTGGAAATGGAAGATGCTTCAAGCTGCAGGAAGCTGAAATAAAGGTAAAAAAGCTTGAGGGCCTCCAGGCCGAGTGGAATGAACAAGCCCAGACTATCGATGAATTCAAAGCAAAGGTGAAAACTGCAGAAGCAGACCTCCTGGAACTTGATGTCCTTCGGAGGGACGGTGGCTCAGTGGTAGAGCATCTGCTTGGGAAGCAGAAGGTCCCAGGTTCAGTCCCCGGCATCTCCAAAAAAAGGGTCCAGGCAAAATGGTGTGAAAAACCTCAGCTTGAGACCCTGGAGAGCTGCTGCCAGTCTGAGAAGACAATACTGACTTTGATGGACCAAGGTCTGATTCAGTATAAGGCAGCTTCATATGTTCATATGTTCAGAAGGTAAACTGGAGCTGGAGAAACTTAGGAAGGAGCTCGAGGCAGCTGAGAAAAAGATTCAGAATTTAAAGAATGAAAGTAGCCAGAAATCTGGTTTCTTTGAAAATGAATATTGGCTGAGCTGGCCATACATGACTAAAGAGCAGGCATATAGCCATAAGGAGGAGTGTAGGAGAGCAGCAAAAGAAGCAAGAAGAGCTGCACGAAGAGCCAATTTTCCTGAGCACAAGTATGCCACAGAACACCTAAACCATCTTAATGTGACCAAGAAATGGGAAAGCTCTTAAATACTAGTTTATTGAACTCTGTTCTCTGATCAGCTGTTACATCTATGACCGGCAACAATAATCAGTTACAATAAAGCTTGTTAACAAAAAAATAAAATAAACAAAACATCAGTGCGTGAGATCAACATATGTGTCCATAAACCAACATTCAAACAAAGCTTACAAAGAAAGTTACATATTAGTATATTGATGACTCCATCTTTATCAAATTTACATTTTAGGTTTCCAGAATAGTTAATGAAAAGCTAATGATCCTTAGTCTAATATCAGTGTTTGAAATACGGGTAAGGGATAGAATAAATACATTTATGTAAACAACTATATATTATAATCTGATCAATTAGGGAGAACGTTGTTGGATTTAAGATAAACAGTAACTGGATCCCAAGAGTATCGTTAGTTGTCGATAATAAAGAGTCTCCTAAAAAGAATACATTTGGAGTAATTTGAGACATAATGAAAGTTTCCCAAATTCTATCGTACCGTGTTTCGAGTGTAAGTTTAGCTGATTCTTTCCAGCAGGAGGCAATGGTGTGTCTGGCAGCTGCTAGTAGCTGGGAAATAAAATCTCTCTTGGATTTTAGCATCATATCTGGCCAGTGATCAAAAAGTAGAACTTCAGGATTGAAAGTCTGAATCCTTAAAATCGACCAGGGGTTTTTTTTTGTAGTAGGAACTCCTTTGCGTATTAGGCCACACACCCCTGATGTAGCCCGTCCTCCTGGAGTTTACAGTAAGCCCTGTACTAAGAGCCCTGAAAGCTCTTGGAGGATGGACTACATCAGGGGCATGTAGCCTAATATGCAAAGGAGTTCCTGCTACAAAAAAAGCCCTGAAACCAACAAAGTTTAACTCTGGGTATAAGCTTTCACATGCATGCCCAGAATTAAACTTTGTTGGTCTAAAGATGTTACTGGATTCAAACTTGGTTCTATTGCTTCAGATCAACATCCGAATCTATATCTTCTCATAGTCCAAGTATTGGTTCAAATATTGCAAGGTGACTTAATTCAACTTTGCCTCCATTTCCATCAAGTTTCAAAACTTAATTTGAATACCCATGGTTATTGGATGGGAAGGCTGGGTCTTATCCAATAAGATGAAGGGCTTTGCTTTCTTGTGTTGGCTAACAACCCGTGTCCCTCCGCTATCCCGCTCATAGTTTTCCTTGGAAAGATCTAAATCAGTTTGATCTTTCCTATGTAGCATGGATCCTATAGGTGAATGACTGTGCAAAACAACGGTGACATCAGGGGGTGTGGTCTAATATGTAAATGAGGTCCCACTGGGCTTTTCCTACAAAAAATGCCCTATGTGAAACCATGGTGACATCAGGGGGTGTGGTCTAATATGCAAATGAGGTCCCACTGGGCTTTTCCTACAAAAACGCCCTATGCGAAACCATGGTGACATCAGGGGGTGTGGTCTAATATGCAAATGAGGTCCCGCTGGGCTTTTTCTGCAAAAAAGGCCCTGATAATGGGAAATCTCCAGGTGCTACCTGGAGGCTGGCAATCCTAATTATGACATATATATTTTGGGGGCACATCATCTGGCTGCGGGTTTGTTTTAACTAACGGTCACAGAGAAAAGGGAACAACCTGAAAAGAAATGTATTCATTTCAACACTTGGTGAATTAGCATTGCTAAAGAGAAGAGCGATTCCTTGAATTTAGCTGTATTCATAAATCAGTCCCCTAGCTGCTGTGACATATTTTTTTAAGGGAGGGGGAATCAATTAGCGGAGCCCAACAGTTTTGCAAACATCTCGTAGTTCGCCGGAGCTGTTAACATTCTCTTCCCTGTCACAACTGTCAAGTGCAAAACAATGGTGCCGGAAGTTTCCAATGAATCAGCATCTCTAGACGATAGGTTGTTATGGGATGTTGCGGTAATTCAAGCGACGTCAAACGCATTTATAAAATGGTGCTTTCCCCAGGCCTTCAGAAGAACAGCAGACCTGGTTTTGACAGCATCCTTCAAAATATTACCAGAGGATATAAATCAAAGAATGATGCTACGGCGTTTGCAGTCCCATTCTATTTTGAGTGCAAAAGTTGGTTTGGGCAGACCAGTGATCTGATTCAGCATTCTGCAGCTTTGGAATGTACAGATCCAAACCTCTTTATACGCCAGCTGAGAGCTAGGGTAGTGTAATACAGGGGTGGCCAAACTGTGGCTCTTTCACACGTATTGTGGCTCTCAAAGACCCCACCGCCCGGTTGACCGGCTTGGAGAAGCCATTTGTCTCTTTAAATCACTTGTCCAAGCCAAGCTAAACCGTTAAGTTTGCCTCCCTCCCTCCCTGCCTCCAACATCTGATGTTCATGTCTTGTGGCTCTCAAACATCTGATGTTTATTCTATGTGGCTCTTATGTTAACTGAGTTTAGCTGCCCCTGGTGTAGTAATGATAATGATAATGATATTGGATTTATATCCCGCCCTCCACTCCGAAGAGTCTCAGAGCGGCTCACAATCTCCTTTCCCTTCCTCCCCCACAACAGCCACCCTGCGAGATGAGTGGGGCTGAGAGGGCTCTCACAACAGCTGCCCTTTCAAGGACAACCTCTGCGATAACTATGGCTGACCCAAGGCCCTTCCAGCAGCTGCAAGTGGAGGAGTGGGGAATCAAACCCGGTTCTCCCAGATAAGAGTCTGCAGCACACTTAACCACTACACCAAACTGGCTCTCTTCCTCCCCCACAACAGACACCCTGTGAAGTGGGTGGGGCTGGAGAGGGCTCTCACAGCAGCTGCCCTTTCAAGGACAGAGGCTCAGAGCAGCCTACAATCTCCTTTACCTTCCCCCCCCACAACAGACACCCTGTGAGGTGGGTGGGGCTGGAGAGGGCTCTCACAGCAGCTGCCCTTTCAAGGACAGAGGCTCAGAGTGGCCTACAATCTCCTTTACCTTCCTCCCCCACAAAAGACACCCTGTGAGGTGGGTGGGGCTGGAGAGGGCTCTCACAGCAGCTGCCCTTTCAAGGACAACCTCTGCCAGAGCTATGATGAGGATTGGAGAGGCCCCGGTTCAGTTGCTCACTCTGCCACAGAAGCTTGCTGGGTGACCCTGGGCCAGTCACAAACTCTCCGCCTAAGCTACCTCACAGGGTTGTTGTGAGGAGAAAACGGAGGAGAGGGGAACAATGAAAGCTCCTTGGGGACCGAGCTGGGAAGAAAGGTGGGATAAAAATGAAGTAAATAAATTAATACGTTGTTTTTCTGAATGGCCTAG
Source organism: Heteronotia binoei (assembly GCF_032191835.1). Classification (NCBI taxonomy): domain Eukaryota; kingdom Metazoa; phylum Chordata; class Lepidosauria; order Squamata; family Gekkonidae; genus Heteronotia; species Heteronotia binoei. The sequence goes on from NC_083231.1 coordinate 11,961,954, forward strand.
GACCCAAATATCCAAAGGACTGCCTCTTCTCATATGTCCAACCGCAGTCCTTTACCAGCGGTGTTCCTCCACTTAAGTTATCCTCCATATACTTCTTAACTTGTCCTTCTGGAAGGGTTGCCAATCTCCAGGTGGGTGACGAGTAAACCATAAGGTTTCTGTGATAGCCAGCCTCTATATCACTTTAGTCAGTTTTTTAATTCTTATAAACCTCTTTATATTCTATGAAACATTTAACAAAATATAATTTCAAACTATACACTGATAAGCAGAACACCCTAGTGAACAAAAAGGAAGAACACAGTCTTTGAAAGTTCAGAATAAGCTGTCTTATAAATATCAGGTTCCGTCCTTCCACGTAATAGAGGGACTCCACGGTCCACTTGTTTCTGAGGAGACCCCACGATGTCTTTTTTTGAAGATTCAGCTTGAGATGTACACAGCCCAACACAGCTACGAGGTTGTACTTTATTTTCCCCGTTTCACCAAAGGCTTTGACCAGCTGTGTATAAAGTACAATATTTACACTACCAGAATACATTCTTAAAACATATTTATCGATATATCACCTGCATGAATACAAATTTCATCAGATCACCTGTAAGATTCCAACTCTTCTCCGTCAGAACATTCTCAGTTTTCAAAATGAGTCTTGCAAACTGCCCTTAGGGGAGCCTTCTTAAAAATACAGCACAGGTGCAAATACTTAACAGTGTTCTTAAAGATACAGTATCCTGTTTCTAGCCTCTGGGTCAACTACCACACTCATTCAATTCACAAAAATCAAATCCAAACTCAGAGAAAGCAAGATAGATCCCACTCATTGTTTAGACCCTGTGGTGTCATGGAGCGCAATCTAAAAATCCATCGCATTTCTTCTTGATGTAACCATTTTATAGCATCACATTTACTGTATGGTTTAGGTGAAAATTTGTCAACTACAAAATATTTGAGAGAGTCCATATCATGTCCACATGACCGGAAGTGCTCCACAAGGGAGCCTAGGAACATTATTTCTTTACGAGATTTATGTTCCAACACGCGTGTATGAATCATGCGTGTTGTGTTTTCGACATGCACCTTTAAACACGGGTATAAAATTATGTACACACACATTTCGGTACCACATGTAGTCGTGTCCTTTAGAGTAATTCTGAATTGGGATCAGTATATTCCCTAATTTGCATACATGCCAAGCACTTTCCGCATCAAAAGTGTCCGCCCCCTTTTTTTCTGGTTTCATTATTTATCTGCAAATCTGTTCTAATCAACTGATCTCCAATACTCTTGGCTTTTCTAAAACCTATTCTTGGTGGATTATTACATCCCGGTATATTTTTTATCACAAACCAAAATTTTTTTACGATACTCTGAATGGAGTGTGTCAGGGATAAAAACTGAAACGCACACGTAATCGTGGCCACATCACTAGCCTCCTTCCTGTTTTCAAACAGTGCCAGTCTCGGGTGTGAATTAACCCTTTCCTCCGCCCTATCCAACACAGCCTTCGGATACCCTCTATTTTTGAATTGAGCCCGCACACGGTCTCTCTCCTTACAAAAGTCCCTCCAGTGGGTGGGATTCCCTCTATTACATGGAAGGACGGAACTTGATATTTACAAGATAGTTTATTCTGAACTTTCAAAGACCATGTTCTTCCGTTTTGTTCACTAGGGTGTTCTCTTCATCAGTGTATAGCTTGAAATTGTATTTTGTTAAATGCTTCATAGAATATAAAGAGGTTTATAAGAATTAAAAACCTGTGTAGAGTGACATAGAGGCTGGCAATCACAGAAACCTTATGGTTTACTCTTGTCACCCTTTGCTGTGATTCTCTGTGCGTTGCACAGTCCCCAGGTGGGGTTAGGGGATCCCTCAGTTTGGAGGCCCTCCCCCCACCTCAGGGTCATCAGAAAGCAGGGGGGAGAGGGCAATGTCTGCTGGACACTCCATTATTCCCTATGGAGACAGATTCCTGTAGGGTATAATGGAGAATTGATCCATGAGTATCTGGGGCTCGGGGGAGGGGGCCTGTTTTTTGAGGTAGAGGCATCAACGTGTCAGCATAGCATCCAGTGCCTCTCCTCAAAACACCCTCCAAGTTTCAAAAAGATTGGACCAGAGGGTCCAATTCTATGAACCCCAAAAGAAGGTGTCCCCATCCTTCATTATTTCCAAAGGACGGAAGGCCTATAAAAGGTGTGTGGTCCCTTTAAATGTGATGGCCAGAAATCCCTTTGGAGTTCAATTGCGCTTGTCGCAACCTTGCTCCTGGTTCCACCCCCCAATGTCTCCTGGCTTCCAGATATTTCTTGAATTGGACTTGGCAACCCTATTCTAGTCATCTTCCACCAGCGGGTATAGGCTTTTTGTTGTTGTTCATTTGGCATTCCCTCAGTGGTCCCCCTTTCTTCATCAGTGTTTTAATTGCTGTTTCCGTAAGCATTTTAACTCTTTTTAAGTTGTTCTAAGGGCCCCGTGGCGCAGAATGGTAAAGCTGCAGTACTGTAGTCAGAGCCCTCTGCTCACGACCTGAGTTCGATCCCGGCGGAAGTTGGGTTCAAGTAGCCAGCTCAAGTTTGACTCAGCCTTCCATCCTTCCGAGGTCGGTAAAATGACTCCCCAGCTTGCTGGGGGAAAGCGTAGATGACTGGGGAAGGCAGTGGCAAACCACCCCGTAAAAAGTATGTGGTGAAAACGCTGTGAAAGCAACGCCACCCCAGAATTGAAAACGACTGGTGCTTGCACAGGGGCACTACCTTTACCTCTTTAACAATGTGTGGGGTTTGGGGCGGGCTGATTTTCGTGGTTTTTATGATGTGAATTTTATTGCGTATGTTTTCAATTGCTCACTTCCACGGTGGCCCTTGTTAAGGGTGGAAAGGCAGGGTATAAATTTGACTGGCTCATAAAATAAAACCAGAGTGTGTGCTTTCTACATTGCAGCCCCTGCTTTGTGGGGTGGGGTCCCTGAAGAGGTGTGGTGGGGAGCTGGCTCAGAGTATTTAAAGGAGTTGCTTGAAGGCTACTCAGTTTGCTAGGGCATTTAACAGGCTATTTTTAGAGGAGCTGAGGTTATGTCAGACCGTACTCTATTTTGTATTTTGAATTTGTCAACTATCTTGAGGCACAGGGAAGGTGGACTCTGTGGTGTTGTGCCCTGCGGAGGCCCCTCCCCTTCCCAAACCCCGCCCTCCCCAGGCTCCACCCCCAAAATCTCCAGGTATTTCTCAACCCAGAGCTGGCAACTATACTCCACCTCAATGTTATAGTCCAGGAAAGGCATTACCGGTTGATTCTGCTAAATATATAAACTGGCCTCATTCACTATTTATAGATATATGCAGGGCTTTTTGGGTAGGAAAAAAAAAGCCCAGCGGGAACTCATTTGCATATTAGGCCACACCCCCTGGTGCCACCATGGTTTCACATAGGGGTTTTTTGTAGAAAAAGCCCAGCAGGAATTCATTTACATATTAGGCCACACCCTCTGACACCAAGCCAGCTGGAACTGCGTTCCTGTGCTCTCGTGCTCAGAAAAAAAGCCCTGGATATATGCATCTCGTTGACTCGGGAAAGAGACTTTAAGCTATTTATGATTATGTGGAGGATGACATAACTAGATCCCTTGGATGTATTGCTTATTCTAGAGGTGTTTCTACCACTAAGTTCTTTCCCCCCCTATTTCTTTTCTGTGTTTTCCCTTCAAAGCACATTGAAATGGGGTATGAACTAGAGTCAGATTGAGAAGGAAATTACAGCATTGATCTGTCAAGTGCTTCCAGGATTACATCCCCACACAATTAAAAAAAAAATACACCACCTACATCAGCAATTATGGCTGAATTATTTTAAAACTTTTTATTACTCAAATGACACCAAAATAGAAGGGGACGAGGAATATGGTTTTATGAAACTTATCGGACTTTAAAACGTCCTGTATTTGTGGAGTATTTCCCCATTTCTAGTGCTGCCTGAGGAACAGTAGTCCAAAATAGCTAAAGGCTGCAGAAGAGGAATGTTTTTCATAAGGAGGATGTTAAAAATGCACATATTTTGGCCATGGCATTAAACTGTAGGTAGGCAATGTGTCATTTTTACTTCTTGTTTAAAAAAAATTGCCTGTCACAGCAGAGCACTCCAACGCATTTGGAAGATGAAGAGAATGCTTTCGATAACTGTTTTTACCGTTGAGAATGTATGTTTTTACAGGGCTTTTATTGTATTAGAAAAAGCTCAGCAGGAACTCATTTGCATATTGGGCCACCTCCCTTGATTTCACCATTGTTTCATACAGGGCTTTTTGTAGAAAAAGCCCAGCAGGGACTCGTTTGCATGTTAAGCCACACCCCCAACACCACCATTCTTTCACATAGGACTTTTTTGCAGAACAAGCGCAGTTGAAACTCATTTGCATATTAGGCCACACTCCTTGGCACCAAGCCAGCTGGAACTGCGTTTCTGTGTGTTTCTGCTCAGAAAAAGCCCTAGATCAGGGGTGGCCGATGTTAGCTCTCCAGATGTTTTTTTGCCTACAACTCCCATCAGCCCCAGCCAGCATGACCACTGGCTGGGGCTGATGGGAGTTGTAGGCAAAAAAACATCTGGAGAGCTAACATCGGCCACCCCTGCCCTAGATCTCATCTCACCACTGACACGAGCAACAAGCCAAACAGCTTTGCCGATGGGCAGTAGCTGTGATGAGAGTCTCATTCCCTTCTGCCTTTCTGGCTGATTTTTGCACAGGTGTAGTGGGTGAAATTGGTTCTGTCCAAGAGTCACGGGAAGTTAGGTCAGGAAAGTCAGGTCAGAGAATTAAATGATGTAGATCGAACTAAGCCTGAATTCACCCCAGAAGCTAAAACGACTAAACTGAGGCTATTGTACTTTGGTCACACTATGAGAAGACAAAACTCATTATGAGAAGAGCCAGTTTGGCGTAGTGGTTAAGTGTGCGGACTCTTATCTGGGAGAACCGAGCTTGATTCCCCACTCCTCCACTTGCAGCTGCTGGAATGGCCTTGGGTCAGCCATAGCTCTCGCAGAGCTGTCCTTGAAAGGGCAGCTTCTGTCAGAGCTCTCTCAGCCGCACCCACCTCACAGGGTGTTTGTTGTGGGGGATGAAGGAGATTAGGAACCACTCTGAGACTCTGAGATTATAAATAGAGTGTGGGACATAAATCCAATATCATCACTATCTTAATCACCACCTTCGTCACCATCACCTCCTCCTCCTCCTTCAATGGAAAAGGCAATATTGCTACAAAAGGGAGAACCCTCCCAGGAGATGGACTGGCTCAACCAGGGAATCCTGCAGCTCTCAGACATGCAAGATGTGAGCAATGGGAGGCTGTTTTGGAGGACATTAATTCACAGGGTTGCCATGGGTCAGACACAACTTGATGGCACTGAAGAGAGGCAGGAGTGGGGAACTACAGCTCCCATGGGCAGGGGTGTAGCCAAGATTTTTTAGGCTGGGTATTTTTTTAAAAGTTCAGGGGGCACTCAACTTTTTCAAAAGCCCCCACCCCAACCTAAAAAGATGGGGCTGGCAGGCCAGGTTTTCCTGCTTCTCGCAGCTGGAGGGCTGTGAGGAACATGGAGACCCTCCACTTCCTGCTCTCTCCTGCTCACTGAGCAGGACCGGGGAGAGAGGTGGGGCCAGCAGGCCTGGTCTTTCTGCTTTCAGAGCTGAACTTTCTGCTTTCAGAGCTGGTTGGAGACCCCATCGCCTCTCACTCTCCTGTCCTGCTCAGCTGAGCAGGAGAAAGGAGAGAGAGGTGAGACCAGCTCTGGGGCCTTGAGTTTGGGGTCCTCCAGAAGAAGAAGAAGAAATTAGATTTATACCCCACTCTTCACTACCCAAGGGAGTCTCAGAGCAGCTTATGATCTCCTTTCTCTTCCCCTCCCCACAACAGACACCTTGTGAGGTAGGTAGAAACCACTCTTGAGAAGAACAGCTCTGTGAGAACTTGTGATTGACTCGAGTCCGGCATCTAGTCCAGCATCCTGTCTCACACAGTGGCCAACCAGGGCATAGAGGCCGAGGCCTTCATCAGAACATAAGAGGCCTGTTGGATCAGGCCAGTGGCCCATCTAGTCCAGCATCCTGCCTCACACAGTGCCCAACCAGTTCCTCTGGATAGCTAACGACAGGGCATAGAGGCTGAGGCCTTCGTAAAACCTTAAAAGCCCATCTAGTCCAGCAACTTGTCTCACACAATGGCCAACCTGTTCCTCTGGATGGCCAACAATAAGGCCTAAGAGCTGAGGCCTTCCCTTGAGGTTGCCTCCTGGCTCTGGGAATCAGAGGCTTAGTGCCCCTGAATGTGGAGGTTCCCCTCAGTCACTATGGCTAGTAGCCCATTGGTAGACTTATCCTCCGTGAATCTATCTCATCCCCTTTTCGAGCTGTGTATTCCCGTGGCCATCGCTACATCCGCTGGCAGCGAATGCCACATTTGAATCAGTCTCTGTGTAAAGTCGTATTTCCTTTTGCCCTCTGTGTAAAGTAGTACTTCCTTTCCCTGGTAGGGGTGAATCAGGCCCATTTCTCCAGCTGGCGCGGCATATATTTGAGGCCACTGCTGAACGCTTAAAAGGGACGTAAAAATAGACGAGTGGGGACAGTGAAACTTCCTTTTCAAAACATGTCCCTCCTTTTCCATGGCAGGAATTGATTGTCCATTAAAACTGTAATGCTGAGAACCTTTTTCTCCTTTTGGGAGCCTCACGGGCTCGCCCTGAAAGCCCCGCGCTGGCTAAATGAACAGTAGAAGTGGGTCTATGACACGGAAAGGAGGCATCCGTTAGTGAAAACAGACTTCATCGCCTTCCAGAATGCTGAAAATAACTTTGTTAATCTCTTCCAATGTCATGAGGAACCAACCGAGTTGGGGGTGGGGGTGGGGACTCCAGGTTGAGTTGTGCTTTCCGCTGAGCAGTCAACCGTTAAAATTGCGGTATTTTTAGGATTTTAGAAGAAGCGTGTGTTTATCTGTACCGTTGGAAAGCAAATCGCTCGCACCCTTGCAGCAGTCAGCTGTGGCACCGGAGAACTAATTTATTTTAAATAATTAATTTGCTTTATTAAATTGTTTGTGTTGGGTTCCCCTAGGAAACCTTAATCAGCATATTTAAAAGCCATGATCTTGTTGTTTTTAAAAGCCGGGATCTTGTTGTGGACACTGGCAAACTTTGTTTGCATTCTGTAAGCATAAACCTACCGCTTCTAGAAGTCCAGGCCGAGGAGAAGGTTGCTGGGTTCCCCCTCTACACTGGTGGGATATGGGGAGGTGGGGTTGCCAGATTCAGGTTCAGAAACTTCTGGAGACCTCGGAAGAAGAGCCCTGCTGGATCAGACCAATGGTCCATCTAGTCCAGCATCCTGTCTCATCTGAAGAAGAAGATGACGATGATATTGGATTTATATCCTGCAGAAAACTCTGAATCTCAGAGTGGTGACCATCTCCTTTACCTCCCCCCTCCCCCCACAATGGACACTCTGTGAGGTGGGTGGGACTGAGAGAGCTTTCCCAGAACCTGCCCTTTCAAGGACAACTCTGCGAGAACTATGGCTGACCAGAGGCCATTCCAGCAGCTGCAAGTGGAGGAGTGGGGACTCAAACCCGGTTCTCCCAGATAAGAGTCTGCACACTTAACCGCTACACCAAACTGGGTCTCTGGATTGCCAACAAGAGGGCACAGAGGCCAAGGCCTTTCCTGATGTTGCCTTCTCCTGGCTCTGGTATTCAGAGGATGAGTGCCTCTGAGTGTGCAGGTTCACTTCCATCACTAGTAGCCATCAGATATCTTCTCCATGAATCTATCTAATCTCCTTTTCAAGCTGTTTAGTCTTGAAGCCGTCCTCTGGCAGTGAATTCTGCATCTGAATCACTCTCTGTTCCTGCCCACACTAGGTCCTGGAGTAGAGTAGGGCCATCTAAAACAGTGGCCAGGATTGAAGGAACAGAGTTGTCAAAGCATTACACTTGGGACGGCCCCGGTTATAGGCACAGTCGCTGAAGACATCTTGACTTCTCTTTCAGTGTCCAGGGACCTGCAAATGTGGGAGAACTGACTTTGTTTCCCCACTCTTCCACTTGCCGCTGCTGGAATGGCCCTTGAGTCAGCCATAGCTCTCACAGAGCTGTCCTAGAAAGGGCAGCTTCTGTGAGAGCTCTCTCAGCCCCACCCACCTCACAGGGTGTCTGTTGTGGGGGAGGAAGGTAAAGGAGATTGTGAGCTGCTCTGAGACTCTGATTCAGGGTGAAGGCCAGGATATAAACTCAATTTCTCCTTCTTCTCCTTCTCCTCCTCCTCCTTCTCCTCCTCCTCCTCCTTCTCCTTCTCCTCCTTCTTCTCCTTCTTCTCCTCCTCCTCCTCCTTCTCCTTCTCCTCCTTCTTCTCCTTCTTCTCCTCCTCCTCCTCCTTCTCCTCCTTCTTCTCCTCCTCCTCCTTCTTCTCCTCCTACTTCTCCTCCTCCTTCTCCTTCTCCTCCTCCTTCTTCTTCTCCTTCTCCTCCTTCTCCTCCTCCTTCTTCTCCTCCTCCTCCTCCTCCTTCTCCTTCTTCTTCTCCTCCTCCTCCTTCTCCTCCTCCTCCCTCTCCTCCTCCTCCTTCTCCTCCTTCTCCTCCTCCTCCTTCTCCTCCTCCTCCTTCTTCTCCTCCTCCTTCTTCTCCTCCTCCTTCTCCTCCTCCTCCTTCTCCTCCTCCTCCCTCTCCTCCTCCTCCTTCTCCTCCTCCTCCTTCTCCTTCTTCTCCTCCCCCAATCGTTCCCATTAATCCTGCATATTTTCAGGATTTTTCAGGAGCATTTTTTTTTTGGTATCCTGAAAAACTCCTGAATTATTTGGGCTGCTGAATATATCTGAAAAAATACTGACATGGTATGTTTGGGATCTATTTTTGACTCCGTTTTACCTGAAAGCACCAAGCCCTTCTCAGGCCCTCAATTTACTGCAGAAAAACAGCAATGAACTGGGCTGACCAGGGATTACAGAATAAGTTGTGACAAACTTGAGAGAAGCAAGACCCGGTATGAGGCGCGTGTATCTTCATGCCTGCTCCGTGACAAACTTCGCTACCACTAGTCGGTCTGCTCAAAGCCATCCCACTGAGCTATTTTGAGCGTCGACAGGAGGGGGGCTTTCTCAGCCTGCTTTTGAGGATGTAAACTTGGAACATTTTGTAGCTCTCGGTGGCTTGTTTGCTAGGCATTTCACAGACAGCGTGGCTTTCAGTCGTCACAACAGAGGCAGCTGTGCCTTTAAAGGAAAGAAAACCCCAACCCGTGCCACTGTGCTGTCAGAATGCAGCATTTCTTAGAAGCTTGGATGGTTTTCAGCGTTGCGTCCTGATAGCGGAACGAGCGGATCGAGCAACTACCTTATCTCAAAAGAAGCAGTTGTGAAATTCCTCTTGAAGGAGCCTGTCTTGGACCACCAACGTTTCAAACCACTGCCTTTTGCTGGGAAATAATCACATTTCTGGGCAAAGAGCTTGTGGCAGAATTTGGGCTTGAGTGAGCCTGGGCCTTTTCTGTTATGCTGCGTAAGGACTTGCAATAGCTAACTGCTGCTTTGGTTCTGTAGTCCCTGAGTTGGATCTGGCAACACTATGCCCTCACGGCGCAAAGATCTTCACTGTGTCACTGAAATGGAGCTGGAACCAGGCCTTTTTTTGTAGCAGGACCTCCTTTGCATATGAGGCCACACCCCTCTGATGTAGCCAGTCCTCCTGGAGTTTACAGTAGGCCCTGTAAGAAGAGCCCTGTAAAAAGAGCCCTGTAAGCTACATCAGGGGTGTGTGGCCCAATATGCAAAGGAGTTCCTGCTACAAAAAAAAAAGGCCTGGCTGGAACAATCCTTTCATGTCTGGCTTCACTTCCCTTGGCAGCCATTTTTTTTTGACAGCCATTTTGTCATTGCATCCTTCACACAATGTCAGAATTCCAAAGGTTCCAAAAAGGTTGGGGATAGAATCACAGAGTTGGAGGGAACCTCCAGGAGAGCCAATTTGGCATAGTGGTTAAATGCGCAGACTGAGGAACCGCTCTAACGGTCAGGAAGTTCTTCCTAATGTTGAGCCAGAAACAATTTTGATTTAATTTCAACCCACTGGTTCTGGTCCTAATTGGTTCCGGTCCTACCTTATCCCAATGTAGCCCAAATCAATTGTTTCGTTGCTGTGTTCTTCATCAGTTGTAGCTTGTGCGCTGTCCAGAAGGGCAGCCAGTATCACAAAATTCAGCCCAAATCTCAAAACCGTTCCCATATATGTAGAAAAACCATGAGGACTCCGCTGTATCTTTAGAAGCAAAGCATATCTGTAAGCAAGCATTTCTGGAAGTTACTGCTGAGGAAAGGATTGCACTGCCTTATCAATCAAATCCAGAAGAATTTATATTCCATGGGAATAGGCGACGATAATTAAAATCCTAGCCTGAGGGATGGTGCAAATTATTTCTAAACATTGAACAGATAATGAAATCCTGCTGTTAATTCATTATGTCTAGAAAAGAGTGCAGCATCTATATTAAGAGAGTCAACGTCTGAGAGCCAGTTTGACATAGTGGTTAAGTGCTTGGACTCTTATCTGGGAGAACCGAGTTTGATTCTCCACTTCTCCACTTGCAGCTGCTGGAATGGCCTTGGGTCAGCCATAGCTCTTGCAGGAGCTGTCCTCGAAAGCCCCCTCAGCACCCACCTCACAGGGTGTCTGTTGTGGGGGAGGAAGATAAAGGAGATTGTGAGTGGCTCTGAGATTCAGGGTGGGAGGGCGGAATATAAATCCTATGTCGTCGTCTTCTTAAACAGAAACCAAATGTTGCATGTCTATATCACACTGATTGTGCAGTTCTTGCATGGGCAAAGTCTTTAATATAACGTCAGGACTGGTTTGCACATACGTGCATTCCCTTTCTATCCAGAAGCCTCCATACTCTTTTTGATCATGGTCCATAGATTCAAAATAGTTAATTTGCACTTGACAAGCACTGTCTTCAGGCGGAACCTGCAGGGGGCTGATAGTAGTTTAAAAAGGTAAAGGTAGTCCCCTGTGCAAGCACCAGTCGTTTTCGACTCTGGGGTGTCGTTGCTTTCACAGCGTTTTCACAGCAGACTTTTTACAGGGCGGTTTGCCATTGCCTTCCCCAGTCCTCTTCGCTTTCCCCCCAGCAAGCTGGGGACTCATTTGACCGACCTCAGAAGGATGGAAGGCTGAGTCAACCTGGAGCCGACTACCTGAACCATCTTTCGCTGGGATCGAACTCAGGTTGTGAGCAGAGGGCTCCGACTGCAGCACTGCAGCTTTACCACTCTGTGCCATGGGGCCCTTTGATAGTAGTTTAGGCCTGGAGAAAGCAGGTCCTTCTTGGTCCATTCTTTGTATTGAGGAGGAGAGAAAAAAAAAAACCCTTGAACATATTTTGCTGGTACCAGCTCGCCTAGGCTGTGATCGCACACATTAAATAATGCACTTTCAATCCACTTTCCAACTGGATTTTACCAGGGCTTTTTTTGGTAGCAGGAACTCCTTTGCATATTAGACCATACCTCCCTGCTGTAGCCAATCCTCCTGGAGCTTACAGTAGGCCCTGTATGAAGAGCCTTGTAAGCTCTTGGAGGATTGGCTACAGAAGGGGTGCGTGGCCTAATATGCAAAGGAGCTCCTGCTATAAAAAAAGCCCTGGATTTTACTATGTGGACCAGCAAAATCCATCAGTGGCTATTAGCCACAGGGTATTGGTGGAACTCTCTGTCTGAGGCAGTGATGCTCTGTATTCTTGATGCTTGGGGGGGCACAGTGGGAGGGCTTCTAGCCCCACTGGTGGACCTCCTGATGGCACCTGGGTTTTTGGCCACTGTAACACAGTGTTGGACTGGATGGGCCATTGGCCTGATCCAACATGGCTTCTCTTATGTTCTTAATCCAGTAGGAAAGTGCATTGAGATGCATTATATAGGCTGGGTCCGGACAGGCAGTTTGAGGCGACACAGGGACGGCCCCCAGATCAAGTTCAGACAAAAATCAAGTTCAGACATAACCGTCCCACTCCCACACTCACCCCGTCCTCCAGCATCGTTGAAGTGTCGGGAAAAGCTGCCACTTCTGAAGTGGTAGCAAATCTCCATGGCATTTCCTCTGCCCTCCTCCCTGGCTGTCTGAACAGCCAGGGTACGAAGCACCAGGCAAGTGCTTGAGTGGTCTGACCACTCCTCCAGAGCACGCATGGCCCATCCCTATCTCAGCAGCAGGCCGTGCGCAGTCTGACCACCCCTGGGGCGCTTTCTACTCATAAGAACATAAGAGAAGCCATGTTGGGTCAGTCCAGTGGCCCATCCAGTCCAACACTCTGTGTCACATAAGAACATAAGAGAAGCCATGTTGGATCAGGCCAATGGCCCATCCAGTCCAACTCTCTGTGTCACATAAGAACAGAAGAGAAGCCATGTTGGGTCAGGTCAATGGCCCATCCAGTCCAACTCTCTGTGTCACATAACCACTACACCAAACTGACTCTCGAGCATCAGAGCATCACTGCCCCAGATAGAGACTTCCAACAATATGCTGTGGCTAATAGCCACTGATGGACCTCTGCTCCATATGTTTATCCAATCCCCTCTTGAAGCTGGCTATGCTTGTAGCCGCCACCTCCTGTGGCAGTGAATTCCACGTGTTAATCACCCTTTGGGTGAAGAAGGACTTCCTTTTATCTGTTCTAACCCGACTGCTCAGCAATTTCATGGAGTGCCCACGAGTTCTCATGTTGTGAGAAAGGGAGAAAAGTACTTCTTTCTCCGCCTTCTCTATCCCATGCATAATCTTGTAAACCTCTACTCCGCTGACTTACTTCGGTATGGGAGGCTGCCACCTCAAGCTGCCGGTCTGGACCCAGCCTTAGTGTATGACAGGGCTTTATTGGTAGCAGGAGCTCCTTTGCATATTAGGCCACACCCCTCTGATGTAGCCAATCCTCCAAGAGCTTCCGGGCCTCTTAGTGCAGGGCCTACTGAAAGCTCCAGGAGGATTGGCTACATCAGGGGGGTGAACATATGAACATATGTTCCTGCCTTATACTGAATCAGACCCTTGGTCCATCAAAGTCAGTCTCGTCTTCTCAGACTGGCAGCGGCTCTCCAGGGTCTCAAGCTGTGGTTTTTCACACCTATTTGCCTGGGCCCTTTTTTGGAGATGCTGGGGATTGAACCTGGGACCTTCTGCTTCCCAAGCAGATGCTCTACCACTGAGCCACCGTCCCTCCCCACTCCCCAAATTAGGGATGTGGCCTAATGAGCAAAGGAGCTCCTGCTACAAAAAAACCCCCTGGTGTATGCGATTCCAGCCCTAGTGTGGGAAGTGCTGGGCTGGAGGCTGCCACGGATCCCTTGGTCCTTTTTTTGTGTTAACTCTGATACCTCCTGGCTTCTCTGCTAGCTACTTTCCGTTCTTGGGTCTTGTCTCAGTAAAGTGACTCTTCAGCCTTTTATGGAACCACCTCCATTTCCCCATAGCAGTACAATTGGCTCCCCTCCTCGCACTGTGGTCATGGTTTGCCTGTTTCCCCCCCTCTGCCATTTCAGGGAGCATCGTTTCCCCAGTGGATTTCTGCTGGTCACGCAGCCTTTGTTCCTTACAAAACCTTTTACTGCCCCTTACGGTTTAATTCAGGGGTGTCAAACATGCAGTTCGGGGGCCAAATCAGGCCCCCAGAGGGCTCCTCTCAGGCCCCTGAGCAACTGGCTGTCATCCGGTTCCTTCTCCCTCTTTCTTGCTTCCTTCTGCATCTCAGCTTGCTTTGCAAGGCTTGCTCAATTGCACAGCAGCTACAGAGCAAAACCTCGGTTTTCTCCATTGGCTGAGGCTCCTCCCTTGGGGAGGAAAGGGGATGGAATAGCTTGCTTTGCCAGGCTCTCTCAATCGCACAGCAGAGCTACTGAGCCAAGCCTCTCTTTCTTCTATTGGCTGAGGCTCCTCCCTCTTCTAGTCCTCTGGGGAAGGAAGGAAAGAGCCAGAGCTTCCTTTGCCCAGTTCCCTGGATCCCATGGGAGAAATACAAAGAAAGCATCTTTAAGAACAATGAGTGCTAATGTTTTAAGCATGTTTTAAGTTTATATATATGTGTGTGTGTGTGTGTGTTTATGTGTATGTGTATATGTGTGTGTGTATATGTGTATATATATGTTTATGTTTGTCTGTGTTCTGTATAAAGAAGATATTGGATTTATATCCCGCCCTCCACTCCGAAGAGTCTCAGAGCGGCTCACAATCTCCTTTACCTTCCTCCCCCACAACAAACACCCTGTGAGGTGGGTGGGGCTGGAGAGGGCTCTCACAGCAGCTGCCCTTTCAAGGACAACCTCTGCCAGAGCTATGGCTGACCCAAGACCATTCCAGCAGGTGCAAGTGGAAGAGTGGGGAATCAAACCCGGTTCTCCCAAATAAGAGTCCGCACACTTCACCACTACACCAAACTGGCTCTGGTATAAAGTTTATATCTCTGCTACCTAACCTTAAATAGATACACACATAGCCCAGCTCAACACGGCTTGGCCCATCCCAACATGGCCCGGCCCAACAAGGTCTCAGTTATGTCAAATCCTGCCCTCATAACAGATGAGTTCTACACCCTTGGTTTAATTGATCCCTAGACCAGGGCCATAACCAGCAGTGGGGCAGTGCAGGCAGCGCCCCCTATAGATTTGGTGGTACCCCCTCCCCAATCTCCGCCGTTAATTCTAAAACAGAGGTCCTCCTATTGCCGGCGCTACCTACAGCCGTGACAGAGCTCCTTTCAGAAGCCGGAAGGAGGGGGGTGGGAAAGCACCTGTCCCTGCCTGCATTGCCTAGACGCCAAGCTAGAAGCAAGGGCTGCAGCCCTGCAAATGTGGTGCCATACAATGGCCCCTGACCTGGCATCTGGAGCATTCCCCGGTCGAGTTGGGCACAGGACAGACTCCTCCTTCAGCCTGGCCGCTGGGGTCCTGGAGGCAGATTGCTCTCCTCCCCGGCATGACATTTTACGACACACATGGCCCGGCGTGACAAGGTCCCATTTATGTCAGAGCTGGGCCTCATAACAAATGAGCTTGACACCCTTGGCTTAGAGCACTGGACTATGGCCTGGCGGAACCACAAGTCAATCCTCATTCTGCTTTGGGTTGACTTGGCTCAGCTTCTCGCTCTCATTCTCAGCTACCTTACAAGGTGGCGGGGGTTGTTAGCAGGGCTTTTTTTGTAGCAGGAACTCATTTGCATATTAGGCTGCAACCCAGACCGTTCCCTGGAAGGTCAGGTGCTGAAGCTGAAGCTCAAAAACTTTGGCCACCCAATGAGAAGGGAGCACTCCCTGGAGAAGATCCTGGTGCTGGGAAAGACAGAAGGCAAAAGAAGAAGGGGACGGCAAAAGATGAGATGACAGGACAGCATTACTGATGTAACTAACACAAAGGGTAATCAACCCAGACTGTTCCCTGGAAGGTCAGATGCTGAAGCTGAAGCTCAAATACTTTGGCTGCCCAATGAGAAGGGAGCACTCCCTGGAGAAGGCTCTGAGGCTGGGAAAGGTAGAGGGCAAAAGTAGAAGGGGACGGCAAAAGATGAGCGCAGAAGAATAGATGCTTTCGAGCTGTGGTGCTGGAGAAGACTCTTGAGAGTCCGTTGGACTGCAAGAAGATCCAATCAGTCAGTCCTAAGGGAAATCAACCCAGACTGTTCCCTGGAAGGTCAGCTGCTGAAGCTGAAGCTCAAATACTTTGGCCACCAAATGAGAAGGGAGCACTCCCTGGAGAAGACCCTGATGCTGGGAAAGACAGAAGGCAAAAGAAGAAGGGGGCAGCAAAAGATGTGATGACTGGACAGTGTTACTGATGTAACCAACATTAATTTGAGTGGACTTCGGAGGGTGGTGGAGGACAGGAGGGCTTGGCGTGACTTGGTCAAGGGGTCTAAAAGAGTCACACTCGACTGTGAAACTGAACAACGTATACCAGGGGTGGCCAACAGTAGCTCTCCAGATGTTTTTTGCCTACAACTCCCATCAGCCCCAGCCATTAGCCATGCTGGCTGGGGCTGATGGGAGTTGAAGGCAAAAAACATCTGGAGAGCTACTGTTGACCACCCCTGACATATACTGTATATGCAACCAATCCCCGTGGAGCTTACAGTAGGTCCTGTACTAAGAGCCATGTAAGCTTTTGGAGGACTGGCTACATCATGGGGATGTGGCCTAATATGCAAAGGAGTTCCTGCTACAAGAAAAGCCCTGGTTGTCAGGATAAAATGGAGGAGGGAGGGGTGATGTTATGAGCTGCTCTGAATTCCCATTGAGGAATAAATAACTGGCTTGATTGCGACCGGGTTTCCCTGCTCCTACTCACACAGTAGACCTTAAACTAAGTTATGAAAAATGGGAGACACATCCTAACAAAAGACCTTCAAATCCCATTGATTGCGATGATTTTTGTCTTGCTTTATCACACCTTTAGGGATGCCTGGCTCTTCTCAAATCCAGAATCTCTCTCCATTACAGTGGCATAATCAATAAATCAAGCTCCGTTAAGTCCCATTCATTGTGAAGGTGAAATTTAAGCATATGCTTAATTCTCCCCGTGAAATCAATGGGACATAAAAGCTCTTAATGTTGTGTGGATTGTGCCAATGGTTTTAGCAGCCCCTGAGTATACATCTTTTTTTTCCAGCCCATTGTGAGCACATCACATTCAGTTCTTTCCTTTCTCTTTCCATAACACATCTGCTTTTCCATTACCGTTATAGGAGAGGGTTAACATTTAGTTTTTAACACTCTGTGGTTAATCATAACAGGTATTTTAATGATAATACCATTGATTTTTTTCAATGATATTTGCAGGTGGGTAGCTGTATTGGGTTGAAGCAACAGAACAAAATTTGAGTCCTGTGGCACCTTTAAGACCAAATGCAATTTTGGGCTGTATCAACAGAAGTATAGTGTCCAGATCTCGTGAAGTGATGGTTTCACTTTACTCTGCTCTGGTAAGACCTCACCTGGAGTGTTGTGTTCCGTTTTCAGCACCACATTTTAAGAAGGATATAGAAAAGCTGAAACAGGTCCAGAGGAGGGCGACAAAGATAGTAAGGGGTCTGGAGACCATGTCCTATGAAGAAAAGTTGAAGGAGCTGGGCGTTTAACCTGGAGAGGAGGCGGCTGAGAGGTGATATGATCACCATCTTCAAGTACTCGAAGGGCTGTCATATAGAGGATGGGTGGAATTGTTTTCTGTGACCCCGGAAGGTAGGACCAGAACCAGTGGGTTGAAATTAAATCAAAAGAGTTTCCGGCTCAACATTAGGAATAACTTCCTGACCATTACAGCGGTTCCTCAGTGGAACAGGCTTTCTCGGGAGGTGGTGGGCTCTTATTCCTTGGAGGTTTTTAAACAGAGGCTAGATGGCCGTCTGACAGCAATGATGCTGTGAATTTAGGGGGAGGTATTTGTGAGTTTCCTGCATTGTGCGGGGGGTTGGACTAGATGACCCTGGAGGTCCCTTACAACTCTATGATTCTATGACCAACAAAATTTTATTCAAGGTATGAGCTTTTCATGTGCACGCAGACTTCCTCAGATACAGTGAAGCAGAACTTCCTCATCCATTACATATATGTAAAGAGATGGGGGAGATTAGTTGCCAGAAAGGGCTAGTTAGAGTCAAGATGCATACCTAACCGGTAATTATAGCTGCAATTGGATTAAGGCGGTTAGTAAGATCTGTGAACGGCAGTAAATTAGCATATGAATAAAAGAGTTAACAAACAGATGTGAGAACGATGTTTGAGTCCAGTGGCACCTCCAAGATAACAAAGTTCAATTCTGGGTATAGGTGAGAACTGAGAGACTTGGTATGTGTAGATGCATAGTCCTTCAGCTATAGCCTATCCTATTATATATATATATAAAAGCCTTGTGGTGAAGCCAAATCCAGGTCTCCCATTGGCTGTGGTGTGCACTCCATCAGCCTTTGGCCCATCAACCGCCACTCAAGGCCTGTTGCAATCCATTGGCTGAGGACCGAGGCACTGCTTCTCAGAGGAGAGAAAGAAAGCCTTTCCTCCATTAGCTGAGGGAGGGAAGAGGAGGGAAACAGCCACAGAAAGCCTTGCCTCAATTGGTAGAGGGATCCTCTGGGGAACTAAATAGCCAGAGAGACACAGACAAAAAAAAAAAGCATCCCTTTTAATCTAGGTATACAGAGAGAGAGAGAGAGAGAATATGGAGTCCTGTGTTTAATACAAGCTGTATAATGGTTAAGTGCGTGGACTCTTACCTGGCAGAACCGGGTTTGATTCCCCACTCCTGCATTTGCTGTTGGAATGCTGCTGGAATGGCCTTGGGTCAGCCGTAGCTCTTGCAGAGTTGTCCTTAAAGGGCAGTCTCTGGGAGAACTCTCTCAGCCCCACCCACCTCACAGGGTATCTGCTGTGGGGGAGGAAGGTAAAGGAGATTGTGAGCTGCTCTGACCCTCTGAGATTCAGAGCAGAGGGTGGGATATAAATCTAATATCTTCTTCTAAGGATGTGAGCAATTCTGTTTCACTATACGCACATGAATGCTTATACCTTGAATAAATTTTTTTGGTCTTAAAGATGTCCCTGGACTCAAACTTTGTTCTACTACTGATATTTGTTAGATGCTTTTGTTGCATTACAATAACACTTAGCCTTGGTACAGCACTAGAAAGTTTTCAGAAACTTTTTCTGAGCAGGAACACACAGGAATGCAGTTGCGGCTGGCTTGGTGGCAAGGGGTGTGGCCTAATATGCAAATGAGTTCCTGCTGGGCTCTGTCTATTAAAAAAGCCCTGTGTGGAACAATAGTGATGTCAGGGAGTGTGACCCAATATGCAAATGAGTTCCTGCTGGGCTTTTTTTTTGTAGGAAAAGCCCTCGTTCCATATATATTTTCTCCCCAAAATTTATAACAACCCCATAAGGCAGTTCATAATTATTACCCCCTGTATCAGGGTTGGTGGCAAATACTTGCAAAAATCGCTTGCCAGAAGCCCCATAGCAAGCTCACAGCTTAGGCAACCTTCGAACTTGGTGACAGCTGTTAGCTAATGGCAATAATGAATCAACGCTACTAATTATTAATCCATTCATTAAGCGTTCTTCAACTTTCCAATTTTGTGCCTTGGAGAAAATATCAAAAGGACAGCCATTTGTTTAAAGACAATTAATGGAGAATCAATCTTTCCTGATGACATTTGGAGACATTAATCCTTATGCTCCGTGACGTTATTTTTTTTTTAAACCCTAGGCATAAAGGGCAGGGCAGCCGTTCGGATGTGGAGGTTCCACAGGCGTAATATCTGAACACATCCAACTAGGGTTGCCAAGTCCAATTCAAGAAATATCTGGGGACTTTGGGGGTGGGGCCAGGAGACATGGGGGCAGAGCCAGGAGCAAGGGTGTGACAAGCATAATTGAACTCCAAGGGAGTTCTGGCCATCATATTTAAAGGGACAGCACACCTTTTAAAATGCCTTCCTTCCATAGAAAATAATGAAGGATAGGGGCACCTTCTTTTGGGGCTCATAGAATTGGACCCCCTGGTCCAATCCTTTTGAAACTTGGGAGGTATTTTGGGGAGAGGCACTAGATGCTATACTGAAAATTTGGCGCCTCTACCTCAAAAAACAGCCCCCCCAGAGCCCCCAATACCCGCGGATCAATTCCCCATCATTCCCTATGGGAATCGTTCATGGAGGTGCATAATGGCTGTGGGGGTGGGGCTTCCCCCGCCGGCCAGCTGGCTGGGGGAAGGAGGAAGCCTGTAAAAACCGGGGGAACCCCCGCTGGGACCTGGGGATTGGAAAGCCTACATCCAACCAGGAAACCTAATTGCCACCCCTGGGGCAAGTACTGAGTTATCTGACATGAACGGCCATTATGCGGCCTCCCTTCCCTTCTGTGAAGTGAGCCTTGCTTGTTAGGGCTGTCTGGAGGATTTAAAAAACCCCTTTCCCTTTTCCTGTTCCTTCCTGCATGAAGCATGTGACCCAGTCCTTTTCCTGTAGGGTTGCCACCAGTCCTCAGATGGGGCAGGGAAAAAAGGCGATAACCTCTGCGAAAGACCAGCCTCAAAAATAAGTACAAAATATATCTGTGCTTTATAAGTAGAAACAAATCGCATAAAGTGAAATCAATCGGAAACAAACAACGACCACACCCTTAGCAATAACAACGACCACCCTTAGCAATAATTCTGAAGCTAGGCTCTCTTGAAAAATGCATGACGGTATTTTGAAGCTTGCAGAAGCTTTTTTGTGAAACGGGATCAAGTACAACCCTGTCGCATTCCATGTTCCTTGCTGCACAGGATTGTTCCACCTGTATATGCAATCCTGTGCAATCCCACAATCGTGGGGCCTTTGCCACAACTTGGACTATATCGTTGCATTTTTCTGGCCTTGAGTCGCCTATCGAGAGACTTGTGTACGGGTGTGGTGGTCGTTGTTTGTCTCTATGATTGATTTCACTTTATATGATTTGTTTCAGTTTATAAAGCACAGATATATTTTGTACTTATTTTTGAGGCTGGTCTTTCGCGGAGGTTATCACCTTTTCCCTCTGCTCCATTTTTTCTGCGATTCTCTGTTGGTTGCCAAATCCCCAGGTGGGGGCAGGGGATCCCCTGGTTTGGAGGCCCTCCCCCTGCTTCAGGGTCATCAGAAAGCGGGGGTGGGGGGGAGGGATATGTCTGCTGGGCCCTCCATTATTCCCTCTGGAGACCAATTCCCATAGGATATAATAGAGAATTGATCCATTGGTATCTGAGGCTCTGGTTGGGGGCTGTTTTTTGAGGTAGAGGCACCACTTTGTCAGCACAGCATGTGATGCCTCTCCCCAAAACACCCTCCGAGTGTCAAAAGGATTAGAACAGAGAGTCCATAAGAACATAAGAGAAGCCATTTAGATCAGGCCAATGGCCCATCCAGTCCAACATTCTGTGTCACACAGCGGCCAAATATATATATATTTGGCACACACACACACACACACACACACACTGTGGCTAATAGCCACCGATGGTTCTATGGGCCCCAAAAGAAGGTGCCCCTATCCTTCATTATTTTCATAATAATAATAATAATAATTTATTTATATCCCACCCTCCCCGCTGAAGCAGGCTCAGGGTGGCTAACAACATCTCAATCCATACAATAAATTATACAACAGATTTTAAAATCACATTCACTTAAAAACATTCCAATTAAAATTAACATTCCTGGTGCTACTCTATTAGGTGTCAATATGATGGCGGAATCACTTAAGGCGAATCATCAGTCGTTCAGTCAGGTAAAGGCCATCCTAAAAAGGATGGTCTTGCAGGCCCTGCGGAACTGTTCAAAGCTCCGCAGGGCCCGCACTTCTTCCGGGAGCTGGTTCCATAGGTGTGGAGCTGCAATGGAGAAGGCCCGTGTACGGGTATTCTTTAATTTTCAATGGAGGGAAGGCATTTAAAAGGCATGCGGTCCCTTTGAATGTGATGGCCGGAATTCCCTTGGGAGTTCAGTCGTGTTTGTCACACCCCTGTTCCTGGCTCCACCCCCAAAGTCTCCTGGCTGCACCCCCAAAGTCCCCAGATATTTCTTGAGTCAGACCTGGCAACGCTAATCCATTTTCTCCCGGGGATCTGATCTCAGTAGCTTGGAGATGAGCAGTAATTCTGAGGAATCCCCAGGCATCCCTAGGAGCAGTCTTCTTCAACTCTTCTAGTCAGCTGTGCTGGAGGGAATTATTTCCCTGGTTTTGGTACTCCATGTACTAAGGCCGTCACACTTCCGGACGGGGCAGGGTTCTCCCACTCTGGAGGTCCCCGACTTACAGACCCGCAGTGAGCTGGTGTGATGACGTCACTCCCAAGTGACATCATTGCTCCGGCGACTTTGCCCACCAGCCACTCTAGGAGCTTCTGGGAAAACTCTATGGCATGTTTAGCTTGGAGAGGGGGCGGCTGAGAGGTGATATGATCACCATCTTCAAGTACTTGAAGGGCTGCCATCTAGAGGATGGTGTAGAATTGTTTTCTGTGGCCTCGGAAGGTAGGACCAGAACCAATGGGTTGAAAATAAATCAAAAGAATTTCCGGCTCAACATTAAGAAGAACTTCCTGACTGTTAGAGTGATTCCTCAGTGGATCAGGCTTCCTCAGGAGCTGGTGGGCTCTCCTTCCTTGGAGGTTTTTAAACTGAGGCTAGATGGCCATCTGGCAGCAATGAAGATCCTGTGAATTTAGGGGGAGGTATTTGTGAGTTTCCTGCATTGTGCAGGGGGTTGGACTAGATGACCATGGAGATCCCTTCCAACTCTATAATTCTAGCAATTTGGGAGGAAAGCTCTATGGTACCAGAGGCTGCAGGGGATTTAGCAACCCTACCATGTACATTGGGGAAATAACTCCCCCACCTCAAAAATATCTGTGCAGCAATTATTTGCAATATATAAGTAATGCAGTGGTTTATTTCAGTTGTTACCAATCAGCAGGGGTGGCCCGACATCCCATAGCACCCTAGGCAGACTCGCTGCCTGGAGCCCCCCGCGCCTCCCTCCTCCCCATCACTGCTCTGCCTCCCCCCTCCCTGCCACGCCTCCTCCCTCCATTCGGACCCTTTCCCACCCCCCCCCATGCCAATTTCTCTAAAGCGTCCCCCCTCCCCGGATGAACACTGGAATCATGCGTAAAGTCCTGCTGCGGGGTCGGGCTGCGCTCACCGTCTCTCAGGAATAGTGTCCTGAAAGGGTGACCCCCACCCTCCTATCCAGGAAGTGGAAGGGGAGGAGTCAGTGGCAGCGGGGGGCCGTTCTTTCGGTACGCTATTCCTGAGAGACAGGGAGCACAGCCCGGCCCCGCGGCATGGTTTTACCCACAATTCCAGTGTTCGGCCAGGGAGGGGGGGCGCTTTAGAGAGCCAGAACGTGGCGCTAGAGCCGGTTCCGGCGTTGAAATTGGCATGGGGGGTGGGAAAGGGTGCAAAGAGAGAGAGGAAGTGTGACCGGGGGGCACAGAGATGTGGCAGGGAGGCACGGGGGGCACAGAGATGCGGCGGGTGGAGGCAAAGGAAGGGAAGGGAATGGAGGGGCAGGTGGCGGTAGCAGCGGGGGGCTGGGGAGAAAGGAAAACTAGGTGCTTGCCTGGGGCACCGGGAGGGGGGCGGGGAGCCCAATTTTTCACCCCCACCTTCCCAGCGCCCTAGGCAGCCACCTAGTTTGCCTAGTGGGAGGGCCGGCCCTGCCAATCAGTACACTGTGGTTTCCGGTTTTGCCCACCTGGGGATTGGCCGCCCTAAGTTGGTATGTGGTTGCAGGGGAAACATTCATTTAGTAACAGTAACAATGACATTTCATTTGGCTCTAAGAGACTGCCCAGGCCTTATGATGCGCGTATGATGGGCAAGTGAGCCCACGGGACCATAACGACATTTAAAACAGGTAGGATTTGGAGCTATATATACCCGCTTCTTTGCTTGCTTTCGCTTCGTAAGTCTTGACCCCTTTTTCATGACAAAAGGAGAGATGCTAGTTTGGAAGAAATGGGGAATGATCAAAACATGCGCTCTGGGAGCAAAATGCAGAAAGGGGGCTCTATGTATTGACCCTGAATTGAATGGGCCACTGTATGTGCTTCGCCTAATGGTCTCGTCAACGAAAAGCGAAGCCGTATTTTTATACCCTCTTGCGTGAGAAGCGGAGATACTACTCTACATATTTATGACTGTTTTGTCTTTTGACTAATTGTGTAAGCTAGGTAACAGGCCTTCAGTAAATCTGATTAAGATGCACAGTCCTTAAGGGCAATGTCCCCTCTACGATGAGTTAGTGGGAGCTAGCTCACAGTTTTTTAGCCCCCGGCTCACACATTTTTGTCTTAGGCAAAATCGTCTCCGAATCTACTAATTTGTGCAGTAGCTTGCAAGTCTGATGCCCGTAGCTCGCAAAGTGGAAATTTTTGCTCACAAGCCGCCGCAGCTTAGAGGGAGAATGGCTTAAGGGCAGGGCTTTTTTTGTAGCAGGAACTCCTTTGCATATTAGGCCACACCTCCCTAATGTAGCCAGTCCTTCTGGAGCTTACAGTAGGCCCTGCACGAAGAGCCCTGTGAGCTCTTGGAGGGGGATTAGCTACATCAGGGGAGTGTGGGCTAATATGCATAGGAGTTCCTGCTACAAAAAAAAACAACCTTCATTGCTCTTCTGTATCACAGTGGTATGCTGTTTAAAATGTCCATAGCGTTTCCTACATTGCCACTCCTCCACCCCCCACCCCCTTTTCCACCAAAGAATCTTCCTTGGAGTTTTAAAAAATGTTCTAGCACTCACCATAGAACAGGGGTGGTCAAACCGTGGCTCTGGAAATGGGTTCTTTCACATATATTGTTTGGCTCTTGAAGCCCCCGCTGCCCCGTTGGTGGGCTTGGTGAAGGCATTTCCCTCTTTAAATCACTTCTTCAAGCCAAGCCAGCTGGTGGCTTGGAGAATGTGTTTAAAGTTGCTTTCTTTCTACATCTCCCTCCCTCCTCCCCATCTTCCTTCCTTCCTTCTGGCTCTCAGGCATCTGACGTTCATGCCTTGCGGCTCTCGAACATCTGGTGTTAAGCAAGTTTGCCCTCTCCTGCCAAGGTGCCATAGAATGTTTTTTTAAAAGTCCAAGGAAGATCACATGCTGAAAAAGGGCGGAGGGAAAGCAGCACTATTAGAAATGACCACAGTGCTCCAGAAATGGCTCATTATTGGAAGGAAATTCACTGTGTGAAACCCTCGTCCCTTGGAATCAGGCCAGCAACCAGGGCCTTTTTTGTAGCAGGAATTCCTTTGCATATTAGGCTACTACACTCCCCCGGATGTAGCCAATCCTCCAAGAGCTTACAAGGCTCTTCTTACAGGGCCTACTGTAACCTCTTGGAGGATTGGCTGCATCAGGGGGTGTGGCCTAATATGCAAAGAGGGTCCTGCCACAAAAAAAGCCGTGCCAACAACGAATAACATCCAGGCTTAGGACAGTCATTTGAAAAGGGCCAATATCATGTTGGGGTGACACTCTAGGATTCCAATGAAATTCAGTTCTTAATGCTACAGCGTCGCCCCAACATGTTCCCATTACTGATGGGCTCATGTTGGACGTTACGCTGCGCTGTCACACACACACACCCCTCACTGCCCTACCGAGTAGGGTTGCCAAGTCCAATTCAAGAAATATCTGGAGACTTTGGGGGTGGAGCCAGGAGACTTTGGAGGTGGAGCCAGGAGACATTGGGGGCGGAGCCAGAAGCAAGGGTGTGACAAGCACAACTGAACTCCAACGGGAGTTCTGGCCATCACATTTAAAAGGACTGCACATCTTTTAAATCCCTTCCCTCCATAGGAAATAATGAAGGATAGGGGCACCTTCTTTTGGGGCTCATAGAATTGGACTCCCTGGTCCAATCTTTTTGACACTTGGGGGGTATTTGGGGGAGAGGTACTGGATGCTATGCTGCAAATATGGTGCCTCTACCTCAAAAAACAGCCCCCCTAGAGCCCCAGATACCTGCGGATCAATTCTCCATTATTTCCTATGAGAATAAGTCTCCTTAGGGAATAATAGAGTTCCCTCTCCTACCCTCTCTTTCTCTCTCTCACTCACTCACACACACACTTAACTGTCTCTGGTGCCTCCACAACGAAGTCTGGAAAGTACAGGGGCTACGCTGCTCTCTTTTACACACACACTCACTTGTCTGAAACGAAAGCAAAACAACCAGGGGCTGCACTCTGACCAGGTCTGCTGTTGCTAACCCTTCCCCATGAAGTACTTCCTGCTCCAATTTAAAGGCACACACACATTTTAAAACCGGACCTGTTTGCAGGTCCTGCTGGAGATCTAGAGGTACAGGGTGGCTGTGGGGGGAGGGGCTTCCCCCGCTGGTCAGCTGGCTGGGGGCAGGGGAAGCCTGTAAAACTGGAGGATCTCCCGCTGGGTCCTGGGAATTGGGAAGCCTACTACCAAGTGGCCATGGCGGACTGAAGCTACTGGGCTGAAGCACATTCTATAGCAGGGGTGGCCAAACTTGCCTCGTGTAAGAGCCACATAGAATAAATGTCGGATGTTTGAGAGCCACAAGACATGAACATCAGATGTTTGAGAGCCGCAAGGCAGGGAGGGAGGGAGGGAGGGAGAGAGGGGAGGGGAGGGAGGGAGAGGTGAAAACAAAGCAACTTTTAACTTTAAATGCATTCTCCAAGCTGCCAGTCCCCTGGTTTTGCCTGATTGTCAACTTACTGTACTTGAAACCCTCCCCCCCCCCCACAAAAAAAGAACAGAGTTTGAGTGGGCCTGGGCTGGAAAATGTATACTCCAGGCCTAAAAATGGTCCTGATGCATAAGACCTAAAACGACTTCCTTCCATCAGTGTAATGAAATGATACCTTGTTGTACTTTCCCAGGTTTATTGAACGTATATGATACCACATGATGAAGGGCCAGTGTGGTGTGGTAGAGTAGTTAGAGCAGAGGTCCCCAACCCCAGGCCATGGACCAGTACCGGTCTGCAGCCTGTTAGCAACCAGGCCGTGAGTTGTATAATTATTTCATTATATATTACAATGTAGCAACAACAACAGCAACAATAATAATAAGACATTGGATTTATATCCTGCCCTCCGCTCCAAATTTCAGAGTCTCAGAGCGGCTCACAATCTCCTTTCCCTTCCTCCCCCACAACAGACACCCTGTGAGGTGGGTGGGACTGAGAGGGCTCTCACAGCAGCTGCCCTTTCAAGGACAACCTCTGCCAAAGCTATGGCTGACCCAAGGCCATTCCAGCAGCAGCAAGTGGAGGAGTGGGGAGTCAAACCCGGTTCTCCCAGATAAGAGTCCGCACACTTAACCACCACACCAAACTAATATAAATAAAGTGCACAATTGTATCATCCCGAAACCATTCCCTCCCCCCCCACCTAGTCCCTGGAAAAATTGTCTTCCACAAAACTGGTCCCTGGTGCCAAAAAGGTTGGAGACTGCAGGGTTAGAGTGCCAGTTCAAATCCCCACATTCCAAATCCCCAAATCCCCACATACCCCACAGTGGGGTAATTTCAGCATTAATGTGTGACAATCTTTCTCATCGCACACTTCTCTCTCTCTTTCTCTCTCTCTCTATCTCTCTCACACACACAAACACACACACACACACACAGAGAGCCAGATGGCCCTTGTCACGTTGGGCACTGAAGTTCTAGCATCAGCAGTTCGGCAAGAAATAATTGCCGTCTTCTTGAGTCTAGCTGTTACTTTACAATGTATTATTGCACTATTCAGAACCACCTCTAGACTGGCACCCCAGCCAAGGCTAACTTCTGGCACTCCCCCCCCCCTGCACTGAAAATGTCTCCAAGTCACATGGCGGGCACCCAGTTGGCGCCCCCCGAAGGCCAGCTCCCTAGGCAATCACCTAGTTTGCCTAGTTGCAGGGCCGGCCCTAGTATTACCTTGGGCACATCGCTCTCTTTCAGTCTAACCTACCTCGCAGGGTTGTTGCGCTGAGGAGGAAAAGAAGGACAGTGTTTACAAACCGTGACGGGTCCCATTTGGGGAGAAAAGCAGGATATAAAATAAAGACGCACGATAGACACATCTTTCATGTTTTCCCCCAGAGGAGATGGTTGTGATTACAATGCAGCAGAGATGAACCAGCCATTCATAAGACACAGTGTCATCTGTCTGTACCATAGACGCAAAGGCTTCAGTTGGATGATTTAATTATCTACAAATGAAATGGAGTGGGGTAATTTCAGTGACAATCTTTTTCATTGCACACTTCTCTCTCTCTCTCGCTCTCTCTCTCTCTCTCTCTCACACACACACACACAGAGCCAGACGGCCCTTGTCACGTTGGGCACTGAAGTTCTAGCATCAGCAGTTCGGCAAGAAATAATTGCCGTCTTCTTGAGTCTAGCTGTTACTTTCGTGTCAGGTCTGAGGTAACGGATGTGACAAGCCAGGGTGGTGATGAACTATGAGCCCTCAGGCGCATGAGAAATGAGAGATTACACACTGGCAAGAGGGGGCATTAATAGATCCTATTTACCAAAAAACAACGGTTTCCCTCCATCATCTCGTGTCAGTCAGCATCGATGAGTAACTGCATTAGTCGCTGGCTCTTGGGAGACTGAGGCCCGTTGCACGCACACATCTCACGGCAGATTTTTCAGAACACTATGCCTTTAACTTGACTTCAGGTTCTGTGTCTGCCTTGACAGAGTTTGTGTGCGTAGGAAGTTTTCCCCTGTGTGAGTAGACAGTTGAGTGCAACTCCAGAACACTGTGGTAAAGAAAACAAAACTCCACAACAGCCAGTTAACAGTTGTATTTTGGGCTAACACGTAAGAGGCAGTCACAAGCAGGCAAATGGTCATACACAGAATAGCAGTCCTTCCAATATGCAGCACCAAATCACAATCCAATAGAGAAGTCTAGAATCCAGTCCAATACATTACGTCAATAGCCAAGCAATCCTCCAGAGTAACAGTATATCAGTCTGTTGTTCCTCCTCTCACATACGTCCTTCTCCTTCTCCTCCATCCACCATCGCCCAACAACTACTGTGAGCAATGCTATCACTGATATAGTGCAGCCACCCAATCATAACACTGATTGAAACATTAGCTACACCTGTCCCTCTCGTGACTTCTATCACAGCTGTATAGTTTTAGTTGCATAACCTTGATTTTTTAAGTTTCCAGCAAACATTTGCATTGCTATTTTTTAA
This sequence comes from Heteronotia binoei, assembly GCF_032191835.1. Lineage (NCBI taxonomy): Eukaryota > Metazoa > Chordata > Lepidosauria > Squamata > Gekkonidae > Heteronotia > Heteronotia binoei. The sequence continues at coordinate 11,990,733 of NC_083231.1, forward strand.
GTTTCCAGCAAACATTTGCATTGCTATTTCCACCAGAGACACCAGGTGGCAATTTCATATACAATGTGTGTTCTAGAGGAGCGTGCAGGTAAGCGGTTTTAACATCTAGGTGTTTCACAATACAATTATGCTTGGCTGCATAAGTCAGAGCACAAAAGATTGATGTAGCCTTGAGCGTGGGTGCAAACGTCTCGTCGTAGTCTTGCATAGACTGCAAGTACCCTTGTGCAACAAGTCTAGCCTTGTAATGCACGTTTCCGTCTGCCCCAGATTTTCACTTATAAACCCATCTACAACCCAAGAGTTTATGGTTAGGTGGTAACACAGACTCTTCATAGACTTGTAGACCTTTTAACGACTCAAGTTCCGCATTCATGGCTGCTGTCCATCCAGCCTGTTCGTCTTGCGTGAGATGCTTGATGCTGTCGTAGCAGGAAGGTTCAGCAAGGACGACACACGCTTGACCAGGACTGTAGCGATCTGGAGGACGAGTTTCTCTCGTAGATCGTCTGAGAACTGGTGCTGTTTCCTCATCTGACACAATCCTCATTTGTTGGTGCACCATTGGTCACCGTATTGTTAGCCGCCCTGAGCCTGCTTCGGCGGGGGAGGGCGGGGTACAAATAAAATTTATTATTATTATTATTGACACGGCATGCTGGTCCGCCGGCTTCTGCTGCTGCTGTGACACTCCCGCTCCAGAAGACGCAGGTGTAACAGGTTCTGGCTTGATGACTCTGCTGCTGGGTGAAGGACTCCGCCTCTTGCCGCCAGTTGGTAGCTGCGTATCAGTTTCCACCGCTGTAGGCAGGAATACTGTAGAGGACGTTCTCTCCCAACCGACAGAGGTTTCCAAGAACTTTGCAGAGCAGGACGTTGTTATCTTCTTGTCACCTACTTGGGAAAATCTGTAAGCCTGGTGATTATTTGAGTAACCAAGAAATAACAACTTTACAGCCTTGTTTCTCCCCTTTCTCTGTAGCTGCTTTGGGATGTTTACATAAGCTGGTATCCCAAAGATCTTTATATGGCTAATGGAAACTTTCCTGCCATACCACACCTCAGCAGGTATTTTTCCAATAGCAGAAGACCAGGAGTAATTCAGAACATGGGAAGCGCACATGATACTCTCCCCCCAATAACTGATTGAAACATTAGCTGCACCTGTCCCTCTCGTGACTTCTATCACAGCTGTATAGTTTTAGTTGCATAACCTTGACTCAGCGTTTTAGTTCTCTTAAAGCAACTTAACACTGACATGCCTTATGCACCGTTCTTTTGCCTCCAGTGTATTTATTCTGCAGCGACCGTTTTAAAACACACACTTTTCTAAATCAAGGTGGAGCATCACTCGCGACGTGGGAAGGCAGCATCCCATTTTTTAAAATTACGCAATTCCCTTGTCACGGCTCTGCAGTAGCGCCCAGCAAGCGCCTTCCATTTAAATCTTCATGGTTTGAGTTCTGCGCATTTAAGCGTTAGTTCATTGACTGGAAGGGAACAGAAAGGAAAAACAGGCAAAGGTGGGAAACCCACTGTTGAAACTGAGCAGACTTTTCCTGAAACTGACAAGCAGCTGCAAAGCCCTGTTTTCCATATTGCAGAGCACTAGGGGACTCTCGGCTGTGTTATCATGAAGAATGGGAAAGAGTCACATGATCTCATAATCTGGAGGAACACGTTGAGCGTACAGAATTCACAGTAGAACCCACTGACATTGGCATTGCAGGCTGTGACTGCGATTTCTTCTAGGTCCCACTAACCCCGTTTCCACCACCCCCTGCCCCAGACCAACATGACCATGGGGGGGGGGGGCGGAAATCATATACCTTGTTTGGTTCTTTGAGATTCTCCAGGCAGATCAGGATTCTGAAACTGTTTCCTTGAAAAGTAGTGGGTCAGACACTAGATTCCAGCATAGCTCTTTTATTAGCAAAAACTAGGACTTTTTTTGTAACAGGAACTCCTTTGCATATTAAGCCACACACCTCTGAGGAAGCCAATCCTCCAAGAGCTTATAGTAGGTCCTGTACTAAGAGCCCTGTAGGTTCTTGGAGAATTGGCTTCATCAGGGATGTGTGTGGCCTAATATTTAATTTATTTATTTCTGTACATTTATATCCCACTTCTCCCGAATCAGCAAAGGAGTGCCTGTTACAAAAAAAGCCCTGCGAAAACCCAACTGAAAACACACGTGGGTAGTTGCACACCTCCAGCAGTAAACAACCCAATAGAAAAACAGGCGCTTGAAACCCTCGTTTGCATGGGTTTCGTTCAAATGGATATTGCCTAACTGGCTGCCTCAGCAAGGGCAGCCACTCTAAGTTAGTTACAAGGAGCCTCTCAAAGAATGGGCTCCATTCAAATGGATATTACCTGATTGGCTGGCTCAGCAAGGGTGGCCACTCTGAGTGTAGCTGCAAGAAGCCTCTCAAAGAATGGACTTCATTCAAATGGATATTACCTAACTGGCTGGCTCAGCAAGGGTGGTCACTCTGAGTTAGCTGCAAGGAGCCTCTCAAAGAATGGGCTTCATTCAAATGGGTATTACCTGATTGGCTGGCTCAGCAAGTGCAGCCAATCTGAATGCAGCTGCAAGGAGCCTGTCCAACAAGGGGGTCTTCGTTTGAAGCTCCCAGTACACTACAGTTCCCTCAGCTTCCTCTCCTTGCCACCCTGGTAAGACTTACTTTGGAATAAGCATTTATGATGGACCCCTGTCACTCCCCCACTGAAAGAATTCCCCACCCAAAGTTTTGTTCTCTGCTGTGACTGAGCAGTCCCAAGTAGTGAATCGATATTTGTGTTTTTGATCGTCTGCTTGTCCCACATAGAACTATAATTTGGATTTTTGCCCAGCCTAGCCCAGGAACAAGATGGGGAAACCAGGAGTCCTTAACTACAGTTAATGGCAAAGGAGTCTTTTTTTCCTTCACTTGAAAGCAGTACTCACTCTAAGCTGAGTCAGCTGGAGATTTTTAGCCTCCAGCTCACACATTTTTGTCTTAACTCAGAAAGGATGGCCCCAGAGCACACTAATTTATGCCGTAGCTCACAACTTTAATGCCAGGAGCTCACAAAGTAGAATTTTTGCTCACAAGACTCTGCAGCTTAGAGGGAACGTTGCTTGAAAGTGAACCTGTGTGAAACATAGGAGATTAGGGGAGGGACGGTGGCTCAGTGGTAGAGCATCTGCTTGGTAAGCAGAAAGTCCCAGGTTCAATCCCCAGCATCTCCAACTGAAAAAGGTCCAGGCAAGTAGGCATGAAAAACCTCCACCGGAGAGCCGCTGCCAGTCTGAGTAGACAATACTTTGATGGACCGAGGGTCTGATTCAGTATAAGGCAGCTTCACATGTTCATATGAACCTGACTTTTCCTGTCAGAGTCGCTGACTCCAAACTTGTCAGAAACCAGCTGACTGCCTTCAGAGTAGTTCTAGTTGACAGAACCTCTGGAACGGGATGAACCGAACTGGATCAAACTCTCTCCAGCTGATCATGTAGTTTTTCCTCAGCTGGCCCTCACTCAGGCTCTTCACTTCAGTGGAGTAACCCTTCAGCTCTCCCCACCCACTCTTTTCTTTCTGCACTAGGAACCTGGTTTTGAAGTGCAGTCCATCACAACATGGATAAACTCAGAGCTGTGGATTATGTGAAGGTCCTGGAGAAATCTGCTTTACTGCCCTTGGCATTTGAAAACACTGAAGTGAGAGAGACAGTTTTCAAGGGTTTTCGAGCGACGATTGCCATGACAACACTTAGTTATTCAGATTAAGAGAGAGACAACATCCTTTTTTAAAAAAAAAAATATTCGGCACATGGATCTAATGATTGCTGTATGAATAAAGGGGAAATTTGGGTGAAAAGGTCATCCCATCTCCACAGCGTCCATCCTATTTTCACAAAAATTCCACTTCTTTTACCAAAGCACTTTCTGGTTGTCTTTGGTCTTTCTCTGGAGACAGTTTTATCTCCATTTATTCATCAATTGCTTGAAGAAAATCAGAAGTATGCTGTTGAAATGAGGAAAATATGCACATGAAAACCAGAAAACAAATAGCTACAAAAAAAAACAAACCCTAGGGGATTTTCCTATTGATACAGGATATCAACACTCCTACATTACAATTTGAGAGTCAGTCTGGTGTAGTGGTTAAGTGCGTGGACTCTTATCCAGGTTTGATTCCCCACTTCGCCACTTGCTCCTGCTGGAATGGCCTTGGGTTAGCCATAGCTCTGGCAGAGGTTGTCCTTGAAAGGGCAGCTGCTGTGAGAGTCCTCTCAGCCCTACCCACCTCACAGGGTGTCTGTTGTGGGGGAGGAAGGTAAAGGAGATTGTGAGCCATTCTGAGATTCGGAGTGGAGGGTGGGATACAAATCCAATATCATCATCATCTTCTTCGTCTTCATCTTCTTCTTCTTCACTGATTTTCAACATTCTGAGAAGGCTTGACAACTCCATCGAACCGATCTTTTACCCTCTTGGATTGATACTTCTTATATGGATATTCCCCTTGGCATTAAACGGACTGGTTTAAGCAGTTTTCTTTGCTACGTGGGCCACTATATATCATATTATTTATTTATGGAATTGATAGGTGTTTGAGGGAACTTAGTTATATTATCTGTTTTCTGTACATGTTCATATCTATCCTTTATTACATTCTGCCAAGGATTTATAGCATACCAATGCACTGAAATTAGTGCGTTCAATTTTATTAATTATTAATGTACGTCAGGTAGGGTTGCCAATCCCCAGGTGGGGGCAGGGGATCCCCTGGTTTGGAGGCCCTCCCCCTGCTTCAGGGTGGGGGAGGGAAATGTCTTCTGGGCTGCTTAACTTGGAGGGTGTTTTGAGGAGAGGCATCAGATGCTATGCTGCAAATTTGGTGTCTCTACCTCAAAAAAACAGCCCCCCCCCCCGAGCCCCATTCACCCACAGATCAATTCTCCATTATACCCTATGGAGATTGGTCTCCATAGGGTCTAATGGAGTGTCCAGCAGGCATTCCTCTCCCTCCCCCCACCCACTTTCTGATAACTCTGAAGTGGGGGGGGGAGGTCTCCAAAAGAGGGAACCCCTGCCCCCAACTGGGGATTAAGAAATCTCAGAATAACTGTGGATTATTAGAATCATAGAGTTGGAAGGGACCTCCAGGGTCATCAACCCCCCCCCCCCCGCACAAGGCAGGAAACTCACAAACACCTCCCCCTAAATCCACAGGATCCTCATTGCTGTCAGATATCCATCTAGCCTCTGCTTAAAACTTCCAAGGAAGGAGAGCCCACCACCTCCTGAGGAAGCCTGTTCCACTGAGGAACTGCTCTAACGGTCAGGAAGTTCTTCCTAACGTTGAGCTGGAAACTCTTTTGATTAACGAAATAACACTCAGTAATAAAAATACCACTATTAAATGCTTTTCGCTGACCTTTTGAGTAGAAACAGCCACAAAATCACATACCCAAAATACTCATAAATCAGGGGTCCCCAACTCCCGGGCTGTGGACCGGTACTGGTCCGTGGCCTGTTAGCAACCGGTCCGTGAGCGGTATAATTATTTCATTATATATTACAATCAGTATTCTCTCTAAGCTGAGTTAGTGTGAACTAGCTCACAGTTTTTTAGCCTCCGGCTCACAACTTTTTGTCTTAGCTCAGGAAAAATGGCCCCAGAGCACACTAATCGATGCAGGAGCTCAGAACTTTAACGCCAGAAGCTCACGAAGTAGAATTTTTTGCTCACAAAACCCCACAGCTTACCGGGAGCATTGATTGCAATGTAATAACAGAAACGAAGCGCACAATTGTATTATCCTGAAACCATAGGCCCCCACCCCACCCCCGCCGGTCCATGGAATAATGGTCTTCCACGAAATCAGTCCTTGATGCCAAAAAAGTTGGGGAACCACTGTCATAAAACAAAATAGGAGTCAAGCTGCACCTTTAAGACCAACTCAGTTTTTTTTATTCAGAACGTAAGCTTTCATGTGCTCTCGAAGCACACTTCATCAGACGAAGAATCCGGTACAGTGAGCAAAGCCCCACATAGCTGGTACTCAGTAGCTCAGAATGCAAACTGGTACCAATTTAAGATCCAATGACATTATAGTAAAATTATCTGGTAGGGAGTGGTTTAGAATGCAAAATGGTACAAATTTAAGATCCAATGATAGTATAGTAAAATTAACAAATTGAGCAAACCTTTGATCTGAGTAGCGTGAGCATGCAAGAGCAATAAAACAGTAATATGTCAAAATGTGAGAATGTCTGTTAATTACCATATTGCAGGGGTGGCCAAGGGTAGCTCTTCAGCTGTTTTTTGCCTACAACTCCCATCAGCCCCAGCCAGCACGGCTGGTGGCTGGGGCTGATGGGAGTTATAGGCAAAAAAACAGCTGAAGAGCTACTGTTGGCCACCCCTGCTATATTGTATTAAGCTTGGATCAAAAGGAAGTTATTTATATCTCAGAAGATTTCCTATCCAACTAATTTACCTTTTAACATGTCACATACATATAGTTTGCCATTAGGAGAGAAATACATTAAAATTAGTGGGAGATGGGTCCAGTATATGTAATGGAATAAACAGCCAATATCCCTGTTTGAGTATGTCAATACAGCTAAAAGAGAAATGCGTTGGATAGTGATGTTCTTGTCCACTTAATTTACTTTTTAAAGTTCCTAATGCTACTATTGCCACATTCAAAATCACAATCAAATACAAAATTATCAAGGTTTTCAGTCCATTTGTGTGTGCATGTCAATGTTTGACTTCAGAAGCTTCAAAAGATGATCCGCCCTCTTGAACATATGTGAACATATGAAGCTGCCTTATACTGAATCAGACCCTTGGTCCATCAAAGTCAGTATTGTCTTCTCAGACTGGCAGCGGCTCTCCAGGGTCTCAAGCTGAGGTTTTTCATGCCTATTTGCCTGGACCCTTTTTTGGAGATGCCAGGGATTGAACCTGGGACCTTCTGCTTATCAAGCAGATGCTCTACCACTGAGCCACCGTCCCTCCCCCTCTTCCGTCATGGAGGTTAGATAAGCTGGAAGAGGAGGAGGCAGTCGGAATGGAGTCCCTAAGGACAGTATTCTGGGTAAACACAGAGCAGGAGAACAGACACCGTGAAGGACATAGAGGAAATTGACCTGTGCCACCTCCGGGGCTACTGCTGTGCTTGGCACAAAGACACCTTTGTCTGGCCTTTCACTTCCAGCGGGGGGTTGGATGGGGGGATATGCCGGAATAAATATTGTAAAAGTGCCACCGGACTCCTGTTCAATTTTGCTGCAGTGGACAACACGGCTATCCCTTTCCAATGACTAAACTTTTAAATAATATGACCAGTTTGAAGTTCAGTCTTGATGGTACCTAACGGCAGGACCTTGGACCTTGCTGTGAACCATCTCTCCATGCACCCGCCCCCCCCCCCAATACCTCTGCTTTCTTTCCTTCTGCAGCTGTGCGTTAGTAGCAACGTGGTAATCTAATCTTTGAAGCTAGCCTGAGTAGCCCAGAATTGGCTTCTTCCCTCCACCCCCTTCTGCTCTTCCGCAAAGATAGAATGGTGCAGTACGGCGGGAGGAGCATGCATTTTTTATAAACGCATCCCGCATTATATGAAGAAAACGGTTATTAACGAAATAACTTAAGCGACACCCCCGTCACGACAACAAATGGTTTAATAATCATCAGTCGTTAAGTGACTCCAGAGTTCCAAAAGCGACTTTGGATACCACTGCAGACTCCGTCGCTCATTCCATGAATGCCCAAAGTGGCAATAAGATGCTACCCCAAAGGATTCTTCATTTGTCCAATCTGGTATGTGGTTTTCAAAGGCTTCAGCTGGTTCCCCTGGTTATACAAGGGATGTATTTATCGACGTAAATCGGTAACATCACATGAAATAGTTTTGTAGCCCCTTCCAAAGGATGCTCAAGGGTTTTTTTGCCCTCCGTGTTTTTGAGGAGGAAAGGGCCTAGTGGCTTCTTCTAGAAATACCCCTCACTGTTCAACCAATGTGCTACCGTTCCATGTGATTGCCAAAATTACCTCAGCCTCCATTCCATTCTGGTGATTCAGACCAGCTGTGATTTTCTTCAGGAGAACAAACATCTTCGTTGGCAATAATGCACAAAAGGGTAACCACGACAAATACCAGGGGTGGCCAAACTTGCTTAACATAAGAGCCACATAGAATGAACATCAGATGTTTGAGAGCCACAAGACATCAATGTCAGATGCTTGAGAGCTGCAAGAGAGGGAGGGAGGGAGGAAGGAAATAGATGAGGGGAGGGGAGGAGGGAGAGGTGGAAAGAAAGCAACTTGAAATGCATTCTCCAAGCTGTCGGCTAGCTTGGCTTGGAGAAGTGACTTAAAGAGAGAAATGCCTTTTTTCCAAGTCAGCTGATGAGGCTGTGGGAGCTTCAAGAGCCACACAATATGTGTGAAAGAGCCACATGTGGCTCCCGAGCCACAGTTTGGCCACCCCTGACAAAATACTCTTAAAACACACTGGCGTGGTTTTTTTTAAGTTTTTGTTGGCCTGAACTAGCAGAACAAAGTTTGAGTCCAGTGGCACCTGTAAGACCAACAAAGTTTAATTTGGGGTATAAGCTTTTGTGCGCAAGCAACACTTTTTCAAATACAGGGAACTTTCTCAACCATTACATATAGAAAGAGAGAGGGCTTTTTTTGTAGCAGGAATTCCTTTGCATTTTAGGCCACACACCCTTGATGTAGCCAGTCCTCCTGGAGCTAAAGGTAGGTCCTGAACTAAGCGCCTTGTAACCTATTGGAGGTAAGCTCAGGGGTGTGTGGAGTTCCTGCTAAAAAAAAATGCAAAGGAGTTCCTGCTAAAAAAAAAAAACCCTATTAAGAGAGGGGTGGCGGAAGTTTAGTTGTCTGGAAGGGCCAATTAGAGTCAAGGCAGAGACAGAAACAAAATTGGAAATTACCAATCCGTACCTATAGATAGAGGGTAAGCAGTAAATTATCATACAACATAGTTTAACAGATTCAAGGATCAAACAGGAATAATAAGCTTAGTTTATATGGCAGCAGTTTGTTTGGGTTCAATAAGGAAATAAATATGTCAAAATTGGAGATTGATGTATTCTTAATTGTAGAATTTTAAAATGCTGAGATTAATTGTGTGTGTGTGTAAATATAACCTGCAGTCTTGCCTAATCTTTCTGAGAAATTATCTCCTTTCCCCCTCCAACAACCAGGGTCATCCCAACATAAGAACAACATACTCTGGAAAATAAACAATTCACTCCCAAGGCTTTTCTGCATTCTTATTTTCCTTGCTTATGTGTTTCTGTTGCTTTTTCTCACGTTTTGCTCCATCTAGTGGCCAATCCAATATTATACCAGTTTATGTCTGCATATCTTTTTGTAGATTTAAACTGCAGGTTTTATTCCTAACACGCTGGACCAAAACATGTGCAGAACAGACTGCCCCCTCACACTGAAGAAGCAGGAACACACACATGCGGAAAATGAAAATGCCAAAAGACCACAAGGCCTTAGGTGAGAAGACAAGAAGCCTGTTGTGGAATTTTATAGTGTAGTCTTAAACACAGGGTCTTTCTTCTGTGCAAGCATGGCAAAATGGAGTTCTGGAACTTCATTGTGGAAACAAAGTTCTAAAAAAAATGTTTAAAAGTTCATGAGGGGCATCCATGTGTTTCTCCTTCATGTGCTTCTTGAGAGTTCCAGCACCTCTTTTTCCAGGGAAAAAACTGCTGCCTAAACAGAATTATACCTTCTAAGTCCATTGCCAGTTTGGTGTAGTGTGTGGACTCTTATCAGGGAGAACTGGGTTTGATTCCCCACTCCTTTATTTGCAGCTGCTGGAATGGCCTTGGGTCAGCCATAGCTCTTGCAGGAGTTGTCCTTGAAAGAGCAGCTTCTGTGATAGGCCTCTCAGCCCCACGGACCTCACTGGGTGTCCTGTTGTGGGGGAAAATAGAGAAGATTATGAGCCAGTGGAGTGGAGAGCAGGATATAAATCTGACGACATCATCATCACCTCACCACCACCACCATCATCATCTTCTCCTCCTCCTCCTCCCCTTCAATGGTCTTAAAAGGGTGTCACTTTGCTGAAGATTGTATCGTAAGCTCCAAATTTGATTTGACAGAAAACCTGCTAATAATCTGGGCACAGAGAACAGATTGCATTTGGGACATGGACTCAGTATTTTAGAAACTGGATGCCAATTTGGCAGTCTGTTTCATATACAGAAGGGATACCTGATCCAAATGCAGAGCAGCTCCTAATTCTAATGGAATAGCTGAGTTAAGGCTGCAGTCCTAGAACACTTCCTGAGGAGTAAACCCTATGGCATAAAGTCAGACCTACACTTGAGTAGACTTGCTTAAGGCTTCCACCCATTACCTGTTGCAAAAACAAACAGGAGTTCTGCAAGAGATTTATCGAAGCAGAAGCGTTCGTGCTCCAGAGTCTGTTAGATGCATGAAGATGCATGAAGTATTTGTGCAGCATCTGCTTTAGACAGCAATGAAAATCCCGTGAATTTAGGGTGAGATATTTGTGAATTTCCTGCATTGTGCAGGGGGTTGGACTAGATGACCCTGGAGGTCCCTTCTAACTCTATGATTCCATGATTCTATGATTTCAGTTTCTTCAGGGTTCTTTTTTTCCTGTTCTGCGTGTGTTTTGCTCCCTCCTGTGGTCGACTTGATATTACATCAGTTTGTGTCTGACATACCTTAACTGCAGGTTTTTATGCCAGACATAACCTGGTATGATATTAAATTGGTGGATGAAAGAGAGGTGGTAGATCAAGAAGGAATAAAAAGAGAATTCTTTAAGTATTATGCCAAGTTATTTAAAGGTGTTAAAATAAGGAAAGGAAAGATGGATGAGTACTTACAAAAGATAAAAATAGCACTCTTAGCAGAAAATATACAAAAAGTTTTGAACGATCCAATTGAAAAAAATAGAAATTGAAGCAGCAATTAATGCAATGAAAAATGGAAAAGCACCTGGGCCAGATGGATATACAGCTAATTTTTTTTAAACCCTCAAAGAGGAGTTAATCCCGAAACTTCAGAAATTGATGAATATGATAAGAACAAAAGGGAAAATACCAAATACGTGGAAGGAAGCTGTTATTTCGTTGATTCCAAAGGAAGATAGAGATGTTACGAACGTAAAAAATTATAGCCCAATTTCATTATTAAATAATGACTATAAAATATATACAAGAATCTTGGCAGAACGGTTTAAACAATATTTGATAAATTTTATAAAGGAAGATCAAGAGGGGTTTCTTCCCAAAAGGCAAATAAGAGTCAATATCAGAACTGTTGTAAATATTGTAGCATATTATGAAAGACATCCAGAAAAGGAAGTAGCATTATTCTTTGCGGACGCAGAGAAAGCATTTGACAATTTAAATTGGGATTTTATGTTTGCAATAATGGAGAAAATGGAGCTGGGAGAAAGCTTTATAAGAATGATAAAAGCAATATATACTGAACAACATGCAAGGCTATGTATAAATGCTGATCTTACAGAAGACATGAGAATTAGTAAAGGTACAAGACAAGGTTGTCCACTTTCCGCACTGTTGTTTATTGTTACTGATGCAAATGCAAGAAGATAAAGAAATAGAAGGATTAAAAGTAAAAGGATTTACTTACAAATACAGAGCATTTCCAGATATAATGTTTATAAATGAAAACCCCATACAAGTCACACCTTTGTTGTTAGCCAAAATACAAGAATATGGGGAGTTGGCGGGACTTTGTATTAATAAAGAAAAATCAAAACTTTTATGTAAAAATATGCAAATAAATAAGCAACAAGAATTGCAGAGACTAACGGGCTGTGAAGTTACCTCCAAGGTAAAATATTTGGGTGTGGAGATAACAATGAAGAATATTGATTTGTTCAAAAATAATTATGAGAAGCTATGGCGTAAAATGGATGAAGATATGTTAAAGTGGAATAAACTTAATTTGTCACTGTTGGGTAGAATAGCAGCAATTAAAATGAATATTCTACCAAGAATAATGTATTTGTTTCAAACTATTTCGATTGTGAAAGACAGTAAACAATTTAATAGATGGCAAAGAAAAATTTCAGAGTTTGTGTGGGCAGGGAAGAAACCAAGAATTAAAATGAAAATTTTAACAAATGCAAAAGAGAGAGGCGGATTTCAATTACCAGACTTAAAATTATATCATGAAGCAGTTTGCTTAGTATGGATAAAGAATGGATAATGTTGTTAAACAAAAAACTCTTAGCGTTGGAAGGTCATGGAAATAAATTTGGCTGGCACGCTTATATGTATTATGGGGAAAAAAAGATAGACAGCTTTTTCTCTCACCATTATATAAGAAACAGCTTGCTAAATACATGGATGAAATATAAGAAATATGGAGATGGGAGAAAACCGTTATGGATAGTGCCAGCCGAAGTGATAAAAATAACAGCTGAGACAGGTGAAGAAAAGTGGTTGTCATATAATCAACTATTAAAAATACAAAGTGGCAAAATAGAATTGAAAACTGCTGAAGAGTTGAATAATAAATATGATTGGTTTCAAATGCAACAAATAAAGAGCTTGGTGGAGAATGACATTAAAACTGAAGGAATAAGAAAAGAGCAAACAGAAATGGAAAAAGTTCTGCTGGGAGACAACGAAAAATTAATTTCAAAATTATATAAATTACTTTTGAAATGGTCTACGGAAGATGAAGTAGTGAAATCTCAAATGATTAAGTAGGCAATTAATGTCAATAAAGAAATACAGATGGAAACTTGGGAATATTTGTGGAAGATCTCTATGAAGCTTTCAGCGTGTCATAGTATTAAAGAGAACTGTTTTAAAATGATGTATAGATGGTATATGACTCCTAAGAAATTGACAAAGATGAATAATAAGATGCCAGACAGATGTTGGAAATGTAAAAAACATGAAGGTTCTTTCTACCATATGTGGTGGACTTGTGAAAGAGCAAAAAAGTATTGGCAGATGATTCAACAAGAAATTTCTAGGATCTTGGGATATGAATTAAGAAAGTTGCAGAAACTTTTCTGTTGGGATTACAAATGGAAAAATTTCCAAAAGAAGATAGAACTATAATTTGGTATTTGCTTTCAGCTGCTAGGACATTATATGCGCAGTTGTGGAAGCAAGAAAAAAATACCAGAAAAATGGGATTGGATTGTAAAAGTTATGACATGGAGTGAAATGGACAAATTAACAAGAATTTTAAGAGACTATGATTTAGAAGTTTTTAAGATGGAGTGGGAAAAGTTCAGAAGATATGTAGAAAAAGAGTGGAAAATAAAAGGACATTGGACAATTTTTGATAATGATTAAGTCTTAGAAAAAAGAATATTATTTTTTGTTTTTATTAGTTAAGGGTACCTTTAAACATTAGTACTTTAAGTAAATAACACCGGCGGGGGTCAAGTAACGGTGGAAGGGGTGGGTAGAAAGTAATATATGGGATAGATAAAAGAAGTTATTAATGATGCAAGAAATATAATTTGTTACCATATGTTACCAAATAAAATTGTTTTAACCACAAATATACATAACTAGTTTCAGTGCCATCTCTCAAAGCCAAGGGAGGTACTATAATAAGTTTTTTTCTGTCAGTGGACAGCAATTTCCATTTATCCTCTTTTGGTCCATCAGGGGCTATTAGCCACAGCGTATTGTTGGAATTCTCTGCCTGGGGCAGTGATGCTCTGTATTCTTGGTTCTTGGGATGGGGTACAGTGGGAGGGCTTCTAATATTCTGGCCCCACTAGTGGACCTCCTGATGGCACCTGGTTTCTTTGGCCACTGTGTGACATAGTGTTGGGCTGTATGGGCCATTGGCCTGATCCAACATGGCTTCTCTTAAGTTCTTATGTTCTCCAACTGTAGACTTCTGCTCCAGTATTTTGGGAAGCTCAGGAGGGAGGTGGGGGGCAGGAAAGTTCTGTTCTGTTAGTAGAAGTATTATTTGTTGGCAGAACCCTTGACTTTGGATCCAACCCAATACATTTTTCTTGAGGCCCTTGGGAACCAAGGTAGGACCAGAACCAATGGGTTGAAATTAAATCAAAAGAGTTTCCGGCTCAACATTAGGAAGAGCTTCCTGACCGTTAGAGCGATTCCTCAGTGGAATAGGCTTTCTCAGGAGGTGGTGGGCTCTCCTTCCTTGGAGGTTTTTCAACAGAGGCTAGATGGCCATCTGACAGCGATGAAGATCCTGTGAATTTGGGGTAGGTATTTGTGGGTTTCCTGCATTATGCAGGGGATTGGAATAGATGACCCTGGAGGTCCCTTCCAACTCCATGATTCTAAACTGAGTTTTGAACTTGAGGTGGAGAACTGTGCTGTAGCATGTGTATACCAATTTCCCTTTATGGCAGCAACTGCTGCGCCTTATGTGTGTTATCTCCCCACCCACAAGGCAATTTTCTTTAAGTGCTCTTCATGGCTGCACCATCTACTCACAGGGGTGTCAAATATGCAGCCTGGGGGCCACATCAGGTCCCCGAGCAACTGACTGTCATCTGCTTCCTTCTCCCTCTTTTGCTTCCTTCTGCATCACAGCTTGCTTTGCCAGGCTTGCTCAATCACACAGGACCTATGGAGCACAGCCTCTATTTTCTCCATTGGCTGAGGCTCCTCCCTTAGGGAGGAAGGAGGGGAGGAATAGCTTGTTTTGTCAGGCTCTCTCAATTGGACAAAGGCAGCACAACCGAAGTTATAGTGACCGAATAACTAAGAATGTACTGAAACAAAATCATACAAATATATTTAATAGAAGACTAAATAGCAATAGCAAGTCCCAAAAAGTTTCACAATTCCATCAAAGGTGTCCCAATGAACAGGAGGTCGACTTGATTATTTCTGCTTCGAATCCTCTTCTAGCATAGGGGGCTCCAACCACGTATCTCAACCACTGCAAAGAATAACAAAAACTCTCAATCGAACAGCAGAGCTACTGAGCCAAGTGTCTCTTTCTTCTATTGGCTGAGCCTCCCTCCCTCATTCCCTAAGGAGGGAGGGAAAGAGCCAGAGTTTACTTTGCCCGGTTCCCTGGATTGCACAGGACAGATACAAAGAAAGCACCTTTAAAAAAAAAAAGGAAAGCAAGCACCTCTGTATCCTTTATACAGTTTGTATCTCTGCTTCCTGCCCCGGCATTACATTTTATGACATACACGTCCCGGCCCAACAAGGTCTCATTTATGTCAGATCTGGCCCTCATGACAAGTTCGATATCCCTGATCTACTGTGCTGTGTTGAAGAGCTCTCCTTCTCCTCCACGAGGATTCTCAGGGCCGAGACGAGGTTTCCTGGTGGAAGGAGGAGGAGGGGAAAGATCTGCTCCATCAACTCCTTTTCTTTCCTTTTGGATCCAACCCATTTTTTGGACCACTGCCTGTAGCTTCATTCCCTTTATCCGGAGAAACCGCAGGAACACACAAAATAGATTTTTGTTTTCAGTCCCTTGATGAAAGTGCATTCTTGCTGTCAGGCCGATTGTTTATTACTGGAAGAGGCTGTCAGACGAATGCTTTATTATTGGAAATGGTCCAAACTCACACTGTCTTTTTGTATTCAGCCTATGTGGCAGCGTGTTGTTGTTTTTCTCCTTGGAAAACTATTTTCTTGGACTTTTAGACTCCCCCCCCCTCTAAAATTATGAGTAATTTATATTATCAGGAAAGTCTTTGGTCTTGCACATTCATCTTACACAGTTTGGTGTAGTGGTGAAGTGTGCGGACTCTTATCTGGGAGAACCGGGTTTGATTCCCCACTCCTCCACTTGCACTTGCTGGAATGGCCTTGGGTCAGCCATAGTGTCAAACAATGTTTTACATGACCATAACTGCCTATGTTTATCAGAATATAACTGCTGTACTGTACCTGTTACTAACCGTGAAACAAAAATGAGGCACATCAAAATAGAATAGTTAGCTGGCACCTCCTCCCTGCGCCTCTCTCGCTTTTACTAACAAATGCAGGAATTCCCTCTTTGAAGATAAAAACCTCCAGGGACATTTTCCCAGGCCAAGCCTGGTCCCAGGAAGCATAACCGCAGGGAGATAAGAGGAAGTACTGTGTGAATTTTCACAAGTGAATACAGGACTGTTTAGTAATTGTAACTTTGTTGCTAGAAGCTTTGATGTGCCATCTTTAAGTATGCACCCTGCCATTACTCTGTATCAGTTCCAATTCTTGGCTCAACAGAAGCACATGGATTATCAATAAACCTATACTTTGTTTCAGATCAAGGACTGGTTACTTTGAGATCCGCTCGCTTGACACACAGCTCTCGCAGAAGTTGTCCTTGAAAGGGCAGCTGTTGTAAGAGCACTCTCAGCCCCACCCACCTCACAGGGTGTCTGTTGTGGGGGGGGGGGGGGTAAAGGAGATTGTGACCAGTCTGAGACTCTGAGATTCGGAGTATAGGGTGGGATATACATCCAATATATTCATCTTCTTCTTCATATGAGTTTGCAAAACATTCACCTGATATTTTCCCTTTAGTTTCCGCAAGAATGGCGGTTTATAAATAAAGTAACATTCCTTGTGGGTCTGTATATCTGCCTAGAGAGCCCCGTGGCACAGAGTGGTAAAGCTGCAGTACTGCAGTCGGAGCCCTTTGCTCACGACCTGAGTTTGATCCCAGCAAAAGCTGGGTTCAAGCAGCCGGCTCGAGGTTGACTCAGCCTTCTATCCTTCGGAGGTCGGTAAAATGAGTCCCCGGCTTGCTGGGGGGGAAGTGTAGAGGACTGGGGAAGGCAATGGCAAACCACCCCGTAAAAAAGTCTGCCGTGAAAACGCTGTGAAAGCAATGCCACCCCAGAGTCGAAAACGACTGGTGCTTGCACAGGGGACTGCCTTTACCTTTATATCTGCCTGTCCAGTACAGAAGCCTTTACATGGGAAGGGGCCAGAAGATCTGCTTGGTATGCAAAGGGTCCCAGGCCCAATCCCTGCCTTCTTCAGTTAAAGGATCTGGCAGTAAACCTCCCTGCCTGAGACCCTGAAGAGCAGCTGCCCGTCCGAGTAGACAGTATTAACTGTGATGAACCAAGGTATAAGAAGAAGAAGAAGATATTGGATTTATATCCCGCCCTCCACTTGGAAGAGTCTCAGAGCGGCTCACAATCTCCTTTCCCTTCCTCCCCCACAACAGACACCCTGTGAGGTGGGTGGGGCTGGAGAGGCTCTCCCAGCAGCTGCTCTTTCAAGGACAACCTCTGCCAGAGCTATGGCTGACCCAAGGCCATTCCAGCAGGTGCAAGTGGAGGAGTGGGGAATCAAACCCGGTTCTCCCAGATAAGAGTCCGCACACTTAACCACTACGCCAAACTGGCTCTTTGTGTGTTCTCTTCCTCCCATGAAACTTTTAAAGTAATAATATCCCCCAGGGAAAAAAAGGGGGCAACTCTCCTCTTGCAGAGATTTTAGCGAGATAAAGTAGAAACTGAGGTGCTACATTTTGAGCTGGGTTGGATTTCTAACAAACCCAGTTGGATTTCTAACAATCCTAAAAGGGTCAAGCTAAATATTGTCTGTCTGTCTGCTTATCATCATAATCGTCATTGTTGTCGTCTATCATCCATCCATCCATCCATCCATCCATCCATCCATCCATCCATCCATCCATCCATCTATCTATCTCCCAACCGACCTACCTACCTGGTGTACACAATGGCAAAGATTAACAATGAAAAACATACAGTCTGAAGATCAGACGACATAGAACATCAACATGAGCTTTACGTAGAGCCACACAGCATAAACGTCAGAAGTTTGAAAGCTGCAAGACAGAGGAAGGATGGTAGAAAGGAAGGAGTGTGGAAGGGAAGGAAATAGATGGGGGAGAGAGAGGTGGAAAGAAAGCAACTTTCACATCACACGCAATCTCCAAGCTGCCGGCTAGCTTGACTTGGGGAAGTGATTTCAAGAGAGAAATGCCTTCTCCAAGCTGGCCGACAGGGCGGTGAGGGCTTCGAGAGCCACACAAGATGTGTGAAAGAGCCATATATGGCCCCCGAGTCACAGTCTGACCACTCCTGGCTTAGAGAGAGGCTGATTTCGAACTATGCTTGTTCCGGGTGGAGAGCCCTTTTGTAACCGGGGGTTCGCTCTATTTTCGCACATGTTGCCCCGGAGCTGCGAGTTGCCGCGCTGCTATTCTTGCAGCAAGTGGGATATGCTGATAAGCAGACCAGTTTCACACTAGACCTTTAATCCTGGTTTAGCCCTGTCCTTAAACTAACATTCCGCACTAGAACAATAGAACCAGAGACACCAATACCAACAGAGACTCCATGATTTTATTGCAGAATGTCAGCTTGGAGACAGGGCTGAGCCAGGATTAAAGGTCTAGTGTGAAATTGGTCGCAGTTTCTGCTTGCTACGGACTAGCAGGTTGCCAACTCGCAGCTCCGGGGCAACTTGTGCGAAAACAGAGCAAAGCCCTGGTAGCAAAAGGGCTCTCCACCCCGGAACAAGCATGGTGCAAAATCAGTCAGAGTTAGGCTTCCCAATCCCCAGGTCCCAGCTGGCCGGCAGAGGGGAAGTCCCGCCCCCACAGCCACCATGTACTTTTAGATCTCAGGCAGGTTTAGAAATCTGCATACAGATCCCGTTTTAAAATGCGTGTGTGTGCCTTGAAAGTTGAGCAGGAAGTACTTCATGGGGAAGGGTCAGTAGCAGAAGCTCATCAGAACACAGCCCCTCCATTTGTTTTGCTTTCGTTTTAGAGCAAGTAAGTGGGTGTGTGTGAGTGGGTGTGTGTGAGAGAGAGTAGTAGCTAGGGCTGCCAATCCCCAGGTGGGGGCAGGGGATCCCCTGGTTTGGAGCCCCCCCCCCCGCTTCAGGGTCATCAGAAAGCGGGGGGGAGGGGGGGAAATGTCTGCTGGGAACGCTATTATTCCATATGGAGTATTATTCCCATTGGAAATAATGGAGAATTGATCCGCGGGTATCTGGGGCTCTGGAGGGGGCCCCTGCTTTTTGAGGTAGAAGCACCACATTTTCCACATAGCATCCAATGCCTCTCCTCAAAATAGCCTCCAGGTTTCAAAAGGATTGGACCAAGGGGGTCCAATTCTGCGAGCCCCCAAAGAAGATGCCCCTATCCATTATTTCCTATGGAAGGAAGGCATTTAAAAAGGTGTGCTGTCCCTTTAAATGTGATGGCCAGAACTCCCTCCGGGGTTCAGCGATGCTTGTCCCACCCTTCCTCCTGGCTCCGCCCCCAAAGTCTCCTGGCTCCACCCCCCCAAAGTCCCCAGATATTTCTTGAATTGGACCTGGCAACCCTAGTGAGAGCATTGCTAGTAAGTCTACTGTCTTCTGGGGACACAGATCCAAGGGGCAGCCAAACGGTCTGAAGCCCTTGAACAAAGCAGGAGTCACACTGCACCTTTAAGTCCAACGGGTGTTTATTTAGAACGCAAGCTTTGGTATGCTCTCAGGCAGACTTCATCAGACAAAACGGGGATGGAAGCGGCAAACCTTCATATAAGTGAACCCATGCTCTCTATTTAAACGAACAAAGCGTTTCCTAGATGTATGGCACTTCGCGCCTACAACAGCAGTCTGCTTTCTTCTTCTTTTTATCATCACCCTCCAGCGTCGTTTCAGCCCTGCTCTGTCCTAACGCTAACCGACACAGCTCCCTATCTGGGATACTCTTAACCGGTTAAAAACATTCCCGGGAGTCTCCACCGCCCACTTCGGTGAAGCTTTGCCGTTCCCATTTGGCCCGACGAAGTCCGCGGGAGAGCGCGCGAAAGCCGACGTCCTAACCCAAAACGGGCTGGTCTTAAAGGTACCCCTTGACTCCTGCTTTGTCCGACCGCTTCTGGGGAGGGGAATCTCTCCCTCCCTCCCGCCTTCCCTCCCTCGCTGGGCTCTTGCAAGTGAATCAGCAGCAGGTCGGCGGCGGGGCTGGGGGAGGCGGCGCCCACGCCCGGCGCGGAGGTGAGCGGCGGCTGCTGCTGCTGCTGCTGCGGGCGGCGCTTCGCTGCTGCCACGTTCCGGCTCTCTCCCGGGGCTGCTTCTCCGGACCGGCGGCGGGGACCATGGAGGCGAGGCGGGTGGCCAGCATCTCCGGCCAGCTGGAGGAGGAAGGCGGCGGCGGCGGCGGCTCGACGGGCGGTAGGGCTCCCCGGGGCGCCTGGCCGCGGGTGGCGCGAACTTCGCTGGCTGGGCGGGAGGGGGCGCTGTTTTTTGCAAGCTCCGCCGGGCTTGCTGGCTTGGCGGGAACGGGGCGTGCATGTCGGAAGGCGGCCGTGCCCGAGCGCTCTTGGTTTTGGATGCGTGATTCCCTCTCCTGCTTCCCCCTCGACGCTGGTACTTCTCTTGCTTTTCCTTGCAAATGCAAAGCAGCTCCTGTTGCCAGCGAGCCAAGCAAACCGGCGGGGCTGGCGCGGATTTCCCGCCCCCGCGTCCAGGGGCGCCGCTGCTAACTCGCCTCCCCGTCCGCTGTGGTTTCCCCGCACGTGTGAAACGATGCCGTTTCAAGGGGACTTGAGGGTGCTTTCGCGCCTGCTCGACGCTGCCGTTTCGAGCCGCTTTGCGAGTGGGTTTTTGCCCTTTCGCACGGGAAAACCCGGTTGCAGGGCGCATTGCAAGGGCGCTGTTGGGGACGCGGGAAAGCACCCTTTAGCCGCCCCCCCGCGCAGCCGAATCCGGTTGCAAAATACACGGGCGGTGGATCGAAAGTGCATTATTTTAGCGCGCTCGCGAAAGCGCCTACGGGCGCTGCGCAAATGCACTTTGGGGTCCCCTTTTTGCAACTGGCTTTTTTAAAACCCGTTTGCAAAGAGGTCCGCTAAAGTGCAGGCAGAAGCGCGTTGGGAAGGCTGGATCCCGCGCGTGCGACTGCAGCACCGGCGCCAGTGACTTGGGGCTGCTGCGGGCTTGAGAGATGCGGGGTTTTCTTTCCAAAACGCTCCGGGGTGGCGGCCGACGAAGCGGTAGAGGCTGCCGCCGCAGCTGCTTCTCGCAAAGTCCTTGCAGTAGGTAGCTGGCTAATGAAGATCCTGTGATTTTAGGGGGACTGGGGAGCAGTGCGCCCTTAAGCTGAGTTAGCGTGAGCTAGCTCACAGATTTTTTAGCCTTCTGCCTGCATACTTTTGCCCTAGCTCAGGAAGAATGCCCCCAAAGCACAGTGATTTATGCAGTAACTCACAACTGTAGTGTCACCAGTAGCTCCCAAATTAAATTCCAGTAGCTCACAAAGCAGAATTTTTGTTCAGAAGACTCTGCAGCTTAGAGGGAACATTGCATACGACTAGTGTTCCCTCTAAGCTGAGTTCGCATGAGCTGGCTCACAGGTTTTTAGCCTCCAGAGCACACTAATTTACGCTGTAGCTCACAACTTGAATGCCAGGAGCTCACAAAGTCGAATTTTTGCTCTGCAGCTTAGAGGGACTCTGCAGCTTAGAGGGAACATTGCTGGGGAGGTATTTGTGAGTTTCCTGCATCGTGCAGGGGGGTTGGACTAGATGACCCGGGGGGGGGTCCCTTCCAATGCTACGATTCTTCCGGACAACCCGTTGCAGTCGGAGCAACCAAAACTTCCGTGCTGGCCCCCTGGTTTTTGTGCCTGGAAGCGCCTCCCTTCCTGCTGGGGAATTAATGGTTGCTGCTGCGAAATGAGCCGTAAGTTCTGGCATCCCTGCCAAAAGGGGTTAGGGGCCTGTTCACAAAGGGGTCCTGAATTCCATGCAAACAGCCCCTTCCCTAGTGGCCTGCCCTGGACTTTTAGGGCTACTGTGTTTGGAAAAGCCAAAAACGAGGCCATACTTCCTGCCAGACTGCCTCCAACAAGTGATCACTGGGCCAAATCTTATTTTAAAGACTCCCCTCTTCTTGAAGTCGTGAGAATTGCTGCTCGCTAGCAATATTCCCTCTAAGCTGCAGAGGTCTTGTGAGCAAAAATTCTACTTTGCGAGGTGCTGGCATTCAAGTTGTGAGCTGCTGCGTAAATTGGTGTGCGCTGGGGCCATCCTTCCTGAGCTAAGACAAAACTGTGTGAGCCAAAGGCTAAAAATCTGTGAGCTAGCTCACACTAACTCAGCTTAGAGGGAACAATGTTAGGAATATCCCTAACCTGCCAACCTAAACAGAGGATGTCTTCATCAGATTTTTTTTAGGAAGAACCCAAAACAGGATGGACCAAAGAAAGCGGACGTGTCCTCTAAAAAGAGGCCATCTGGTAACCCTAGGCGTGACCGTCAGAAACCTTACAAAACAAGCATTTTGCCATGTGTGGTGTCTGACGGATAGGAAGATTCTCTGTTTTGCTTGGCAGGGTGGTAGACAGAGCTCTGGGGTAATTAGGACATCTGTGTCGACTCCTGAATGTCCCCTTCTCCCTTTCCCTGTTTCGTTTTGCAAAGAGCAAGTGGTCAACGTTTCTTTTGCTGTCGATTGAGGATGCTGCAAACTTCTGCTCGCTAAAATTCTGTGTTCACGGTGGTAAAGCAGCACGAGCGGTCATTTGAACTCATCCCAAAATGCCTTAAATTTCAGTAGGCTATTCCCAAGTCGATACATTTAGGAATCAGAGCCTTTTCTTTGCGATTTCATGTCGCCTTTTTGGTTTTGTTCTTTGCCCTTGTGGCACTTGGGAGGACAGAGTAGTGGGAGAGGACTGGCACTTTAATATAGGCTGAGCGACATCATTTATTTGGAACTGGGGCCATCATATGGACCACTGTCGGGGAAAAAAAGTAATTGTGAAACTAATGAACTAAACTGCCTGCTGAAGAAGGTTGTGATCCGCTGATTTAATTTTTTTTTGAGTAGCACCACAATGTGGTTTGAATTGATTTCCGTATCGTGAAGTTTACTGTTTTTAATTCTGTGATTTAATACTGTTATTCTGGTTTCTTGTTAGCTGCCCTGAGTCCGTTCACAGAGAGGGCAGGATACAAAGCTGAAGGAAGAGAGTAATCCTAAACAGGTCTACTCTGAATTCTACTTTGGTCTGTTCAATGGGACTTACTCCCAGGAAAGGGATTTTAGGATTGCACTGTAAAATAAAATAAGCAGGCTGGGGTCTAGGGAGAGAGTATCCATAAAAAGTTGCATTAAAAGCTGGCAAGCTCTCTGATGTGTTTCAGTGCTAGGAAAAGATGCCCTGGGGGTTTTCTGCTCTACATAGGGCAGTCCTCTCTGAGGGGCTGGAAGACTGGTGGTAAAACCCTCACCTTGAACAGCATAGTGCAGTTGAAAGAACTGTGTGGGGAATGTTGGATTTAGAAATAAAGAATGCATTGGAGCGTTTATATGGTACAAAACAGTTCCTTAATGTTTTCTGCGAGCGTCTGAAGAGCACAAACGTTCAGGTTGGGATGCCAAGGAAAATAAAGAGGTGCTATTTGATTTCTTCCCAAATCATATAATGACTAGTGTTTTGGATAGCATACCTGTTGGTGCTACTTGTTGCCTCTGTAAACCCCTGGTTTCAAATACTTAAAAAAAAACAAACCAGAGGCAGAACTCTTATTCAGACAGGGTGCCTAGCTTTTTGACTGGACAGTGTTTCTGGGCCATCCAAAGCAGCCAGTGGGGGATGGGAATCCTCGCCACCCAGTAGCTCCATGCTGGGAAAAAACCAACCTTCTGGTGCTAAAAGTTTTGCTGTTGAAAGCATAGGAGGGGGAGGACTGATTGAAATATTTTTTATTTCTCATTCTCATTTTCCGTTTTATTAGATTGCAAATAAATCTGTGCTGTAAGAGAACATAAAGAAAATGATGCAGTTTAGGCTGAGTCGTCTGAAGCTTAATCCGACGAATACAAGAGGTCCTTTGTCTGAGTCATGGCAGTCTGGGAAGGGAAATCCCTCTACCAGCTTTTGATGGGGCGCCACTGATATCGGCGCCCAAAGTCAGAAGCTTGGGGTTGCTGCTGGAGCCCACTTTGGCAATGGAGGCTTAGATAGCAGCCACTGCGAAATCCACCTTCTTTCACCTTAGGTGGGTATGACAGTTGGTCCCCTTCCTTGAGCGCAGCGACCTAGCAACTGTGATCCATGCAACGGTCACCTCGAGACTAGACGACTGCAATGCCCTTTACATGGGGCTGCCCTTGTCTCGTATCCGGAATCTGAAGTTGGTGCAGAATGCGGCAGCCAGGCTGTTATTGGGTCTCTCTATACGGGAGCACATACAGCCAAGGCTGCGGGAACTGCACTGGCTGCCAGTAGTATTCCGGATTCACTACAAGATGCTGGTTATCACCTTTAAAGCCCTATAAGGCCGAGGACCTGTCTGCCTTAGGGACCGTCTCTCCCCGCATGTTCCCCAGAGGGTACTCAGATCTGGAACGCAGAACTTATTGTCAATCCCTGGACTGAGGGAGGCGAGACTGAAGGGTACCAGAGAAAGAGCCTTCTCAGTTGCAGCCCCCCACTGGTGGAACCAACTTCCAGAAGAAGTAAGGGCCTTGCGGGACCTTGCTCAGTTCCTCAGGGCCTGTAAACCAGCCCTATTTCGACTTGCCTTTAGCTGAATTATAGTATAAGTAGATGCCCAACAACGCTGAACTTAATGAAATCAACGCTAGCGCCAAAACGGTTTTAAATCGTTTTAAACTCTTTTTAAAATTATTTAATTGGTATGAATGTTAAAATTTTAATTGTTTATTTGCTGTTTTATTGTTTTAGTTTGACGGTTGTGAGCCGCCTGAGCCTGCTTCGGCGGGGAGGGCGGGATATAAATCTGAGAAATAAATAAAACCTATCCAGACAGTACACTTAAAATAATATTTCTCGTATTTTTTTCCACTGATACATGAAATCATTTAACTTGAAACGTCTATCATGAGAGCATCTTTTAGGACAAAAAGTAGCCGGTCTAGATTCAGAGGGGCTCTAGAGAGATGACTCTTAATGTATATTAATACTAGAAATCCCAGGGTTTGAAGTATTTTCTGCTTGTCGAGTCCATAGATATCCCCAACATGAGCATTTCATGAAATGTGTGAACAGTTGTCCACCCCATAACTAATCCATGGGAGCTTGGTAATGTGCCAGGAATGGAGGCTGAGGTCTTGGGTTCTAATTCTCTGCTTGTTTCCGTGGGTGTTGTGTGCCAGTCCTTCCCAAGGCTCTTATCGCACACCGGTCCAAAGTCTTAAAGGGAGGTAGGGCTTGAAGATGAAGGAAGGCTGGTGAGTGGAAATGTTTTTGTTTGCACAAATGGAAGTTTGCCTCCGATAGGAAAAGATAAAAGCTCAGCTCTTGAAAAGCGTTAGTCTTTGCCAAATAAAATTGCAAACCTCAAATTATTCTTCTGCCCTTGGAACAGTAGCTTTGCTCGAGGCAGGCTCTTTTGCGCCAGGAAGAATGCTGCATTGGCCTTGAAGTGGGTGTTTAATTCCGGACACCGTTTGCTTACTGTTGAAACAAGCTGCAAATGCTGCTGTGTGGTTTTGTCAATGGGATGAGCACGGGATTTGGTGGTTGAAAGAACAGATTTTTGCAATGTGCTGTGAAATCGGTGGTCTGCTTTCAGATATCACATGCGGATTCCACTTTATGTTGTATCTCTCTTCCCCCCACCCCCTACAGCCATTTTGAGCCTTGGAAAGGTTCAACCTGCCGAACTGTAGATTTGATCAGTAGGTTTTCTGGATGCCCACTTACGGCCAGCAGCCTCTCAGCAATTTTGGCTGCTGCCTGCTGACACTCATCCGATTGATGGGCGGAAACAGGCTGGCCGAACAGAGGGGGGGTGATCATTGTCCCCATATGATGACATCACATGCCACTATTGTGCCTTATTGTCCCCATGTGATGACATCACATGCCACTATTGTGCCTTATTGTCCCATGAGAGCCAGTTTGGTGTAGTGGTTAAGCGTGTGGATTCTTATCTGGGAGAACCAGGTTTGATTCCCCGCTCCTCCACTTGCACCTGCTGGAATGGCCTTGGGTTAGCCATAGCTCTGGCAGAGGTTGTCCTTGAAAGGGCAGCTGCTGTGAGAGCCCTCTCAGCCCCACCCACCTCACAGGGTGTCTGTTGTGGGGGAGGAAGGGAAAGGAGATTGTGAGCTGCTCTGAGTCTCTGATTCAGAGAGAAGGGTGGGGTATGAATCTGCAATTCTTCTTCATGTGATGACATCACATGCCAGTATTGTGCCTTATTGTCCCCATGTGATGACATCACATGCCAATATTGTGCCAGGGCGATGCTCTGGCATTCACCCCCAACCCCTATAGTTTGCATAGAGTTCGAGGGTGAGCGCTAGAGGGTGGCCCTAGGGCGTCTTGATTGCCCTGGAAGTGACATCATTACTTAGAGACACTGAGCACCCACTTGGTGGTAAATACTTGTGTCCCCCCCCTTAAAAACATTTTAAGTGGTGTCAGTGACGCAGCTGGGATTTATCCCGTGTTCTTTCCAAGTATTCTCTGTAACCTTAGAGGGTTAGGGAGGTAGGGTCCTTAATCCAGGTTTCCTGTAAAAAAAAACAATATCACAGTTTGTTAGGGTTGTAAGAAATTCAGAGTCAAAAAGTTTGTTGTGCCCTCCCCAAGATTCCATGACAAGATCCTTAGTTGTCACTTTTCTTCAGTAATTTTTTCTAGGTTGCCTCTCAGGTCATGGTGGACGCATCCATTCATACATTGCTCCTCTTGTGCTGGAAGTTGTTCAGGTTCTGCGTTCTCACCAACAAACTGTCCATAGCTTCCCTCTGATTTTCTGGTTGGAAGGGTTTTCAACTGCAACATTTGAAGTTGTTGCCTCGTGAGTAGTTACTATGGGATGAGAAAGTCTTTGGGGTGTCTCGTTTTCCTTGGTTTTCAGAAGTTCACTTTTTAGCCAATCCAGACTTGATGTAATGTCTATTTGCTCCTCTGAGGGCATCTTTGGGAAGGAATTAATTAAACCAGGGGTGTCAAACATGCAGTTCGGGGGCTGAATCAGGCCCTGGAGGGCTCCTATCAGGCCCCCAAGCAACTGGATATCATCTGCTTCCTTCTCCTTACATCTTGCTTTCTTCTTCATAATATCTGGCTTTGCAAGGCTTGCTCAATTGCACAGGAGCTACAGAGCAAAGCCTCTATTTTCTCCTTTGGCAGAGGCTCCTCCCTTGGGGTGGAAGGGGAGGATGGAGAGCTTGTTTTGCCAGGCTCTCTCAATTGCACCCCAAAGCTACTGAATTAAGTATCTCTTCCTTCTATTGGCTGAGGCTCCTCCCCCTACTGGTCCCCAGGGGAATGAGGGAAAGAGACAGGGCTTCCTTTGCCCAGTTCCCTGGGTCCCATGGGAGAAATACAAAGAAAGCACCTTTAAGACCAACAAGTGCTAATGTTTTAAGCATTTTTTAAAAAAATTTATATATATATATATATATATATATATATATATATATATATATATGTTTAATTGTATTTGTGTCCTTTATATAATTTATATCTCTGCTACCTAAACTTAAATAGGTACACACATGGCTCGGCCCCTCAAGGTCTCATTTATGTCAGATCCGGCCCTCATAACGAATTTGACTCCCCTGAATTAAGCCCTCTTCTGTTGAGTTCTCCGGATAGGAGCAGACTCTATCACTGTTTGCATCCTTGAATATTTCAGTTGAGTTTCTTTTAGGCTGCAGTTCTATAGCTGTGGGTAAAAGCTTATTATCTTAAGTCTTTTTGTCAACCACTGTAGTTCCTGTATGCCAGGGGTGGCCAAGGGTAGCTCTCCAGATGTTTTTTGCCTACAACTCCCATCAGCCCCAGCCAGCATAGCCAATGGCTGGGGCTGATGGGAGTTGTAGGCAAAAAACATCTGGAGAGCTACTGTTGGCCACCCCTTCTGTATGCCATTCTTTGGGGAACAAAGATGCTTCAAGTACTCAAAAGATGGGGGACAAAGTTGTTTCCAAGTACTTTCCAAGTACGCAAAAGTCTGCGTGTGTTATAGCACCAGTTCTGGGTTGGGAAATCCGTAGAGATTTGGGGGGTCAAGCATGGGAGGGGCAGAGTTTGGGGAGGGACTTCAGCAGGGTATAATGCCATAGAGTCATTGCTGAGATGTTTTACCTCTTCCTGTAACCCTTTTTTAAAAGCTTTGTTTAGGGTATGGAATAGATGCTCAGCTAGGATTGCCCCTCCTACTTCATTACTAGTGGAGTTTACAAATTACTCGCCTTTTATACCAGGTATCGTCATCAATTCTTTTAGTATCTGGCGTAAATCTAATCTCACCAGATTTTTTGACATTTTGTCACATGGACGTCTAAAGCCTAAGCTCTCACTTGATTGTATTTCTACTGCCGCTTTGCCATGGATGGAATACTTACAAGTGCAAAGCTTCTTAGGCCGTTATTCCTTTAAGCCAGCGTTGAGAGCAAAGTTTTCGGACTTTGAACAGCTTTTGTGTTCTGAGGACAATCAGATCAAAGGTCTGATCTCAAAAGTTTATTATTTGCTTCTTAATAGGGACTATTATACTAATTCCTCTTGTAGGGATGCATGGCACTCAGAATTATCTTGTAGTTTTGATGTCACAGATTGGCTCAGCATTTTGGCAGTCCCCTTCTCTTAAATCGAGATCAATGAATATTAAGTTTTGTTATCGTTCAGTTGCACAGTCGAGTCCAACTCTTTGCGACCCCATGGACAGAGTCACGCCAGGCCCTCCTGTCTTCCACCATCCTCTGAATGCTCAAATTCATATTTGTTACATCAGCAACGCTGTCCAGCCATCTCATCTTTTGCCATCCGCTTTTTCTTTTGCCTTCTGTCTTTCCTAGCATCAGGATTTTCTCCAGTGAGTGCTCCCTTCTCATTTGGTGGCCAAAGTATTTGAGCTTCAGCATCTGACCTTCCAGGGAACAGTCTGGGTTGATTTCCCTTAGGACTGACTGATTGGATCTTCTTGCAGTCCAAGGGACTCTCAAGAGTTACAGGAATATAAAATGTTAGCCAGGTGGTACCTAACACCGGTACGTTGGTCTCATCTTTTCCCATCTAGTTCCCCCTCTGTTGGAAGGGGTGTGGCAATCGTGGTACATACCTTCACAGCTGGTGGCTATGTCCATTGATTAGGCCTTTTTGGTCTTTAATTCTGTCAAAGGTTTTATTAACAGGCATTGTAATACCACCTGACCCTAAGGTTATCCTTTTAAATATTTGGGGGGATTTCCTAATTTCTAAGTCACAAAGGGAATTTATTTCCCTATTATTCACTGCGGCCAAATATGCTATAGCTTTATCTTGGAAAAAACCTGAGTCTTCCTCTATCCAAACTTGGGCTTCTAAACTTTGGGAATATTTTCTTTTAGATAAATTAGTTTTCAATCCCGTTATGGGTCTACGTCTTCTCCTTCTATGTTGCGTAAATGGGAACCTTTTGTGAAAAGGAATTTTGGTTCCTGCCTTCACACTTCAGTGTTACCATAAGATGAATATCTTTCATTAATAACCTCGCATTGATTGTTTTCATAAATGAAGCCTTGAATCTTATGTATGTATCTATATGTGTGTGTATGTGTATTGTATTTGAGTTTATTGTAATGTCTTCATTAATTTATCTATTTCGTTATTTAGTTTAGATTTGCAAAGTACCTTAGGTTGTGGCGTGCAGTATTATTATTATTATTATTATTATTATTATTATTATTATTATTATTATTATTATTATTATTATTATTAATATTTTTGGTAGTATTGTGATTATTGCAGTATTCTTTTTAGGCCTATATTCAACCTTGTAACGTGACAGCCTAATCTCAGGATTGAAATCTTCTCATTGTTTCTGTTTTGCTTACCATTCCTTATTGTCATTCAATTTTATATTGTACTTGCTTATGAAAGTTTCAATAAAATCCCTTTTAAAATGTAAAAAAAAAAATAGAGTCATTGCTAAGCAGTCGGATTAGAACTGATCAAAGGCAGTTCACCCAAAGGGTGATTAACACATGGGATTCACTGCCACAGGAGGTGGTGGCGGCTACAAGCATAGCCAGCTTCAAGAGGGGATTGGATAAACATCTGGAGCAGAGGTCCATCAGGGGCTATTCGCCACAGTGTATTGATGGAACTCTCTGTCTGGGGCAGTGATGCTCTGTATTCTTGGTGCTTGGGGGGGGGGCAACAGTGGGAGGGCGTCTAGTGTCCTGGCTCCACTGGTGGACCTCCAGGTGGCGCCTGGGTTTTTGGCCACTGTGTGACTCGATGGGCCATTGGCCTGATCCAACATGGCTTCTCTTATGTTCTTAGTCTATCCTCCAAAGCAGCCAGGGGTATTGATTTTGGCCAAATTAACCATAGATTTCCCCTCCCCCCCCAAAATGCCACACCGTTGTCCTGACACAGTGACGTCACTTCCGGGTAACGTGGGCAGTGACACGGGCACATTTCTGTGATGTCAGTTGGGCCTCCCTCCTGGTAAATCCCCCCCCCATCCCTCATTGGTTGCTAGGAGGGACCTGGCAACCCTAGTCCCGAGACAACGTGAAGGGCCTGTCACCCCAAGAGGGCCTCAGAAGGCCAGAAGACAGCACAAGACAGTTCTGGGTTTGCCCACCATACTCTGGCTGAAGGTGCTCAGCAAAAGCGCCATTCTAGATCCTGGAACTGCTGATTTATTTATGTTGGGTTGGAAGGATATAATTCTTGCCACCTTGTGGTGGCAGAAACCTGACCTATTTCAGAAATGTCTTTAAAATCAGAGAGCTGGTTTGGTGTAGTGGTTAAGTGTGCAGACGCTTATCTGGGAGAACTGGGTTTGGTTCCCCACTCCTCCACTTGCACCTGCAGGAATGGCCTTGGGTCAGCCATAGCTCTCATACAGGTTGTCCTTGAAAGGGCAGCTGCTGTGAGAACTCTCTCAGCCCCACCTAGATCACAAGGTTTCTGTTGTGAGGGCGGGGGGGGGGGAAGGTAAAAGAGATTGTGACCGCTCTGAGATTCAGAGTATAGGGCGGGAAATAAATCCAATATCATCATCATCTTCTTCTTCTTCTTCTTCTTCTTCTTCTTCTTCTTCTTCTTCTTCTTCTTCTTCTTCTTCTTCTTCTTCTTCTTCTTCTTCTTCTTCTTCTTCTAAAACTCGTCTTCAGCTTGGAGATGGTTGCTGCGTCAACTGTCTCTCTTTTTTTGCTGTTCTGGGAGTTGGGTAGCTGCGTCCGGCTGTTGTTGCAAAACAAAACTGGTGTCCAGCGTCACCGTCCCACCATTTATTTCATGGTGAGCTTTTCTGAGTCACAGTTAGTCCAGACTGGAATCAATACCATTCGTCTTTCAATCGCCACCGGACAGCAGTTTTCGTCTTCTGCTCGTTCATCCGTTGCAGGCGAGTGACTCTCCTGTAATGTGCTCAAGCCAGACTTGCTGCTTCCCTCCCTCCCATCTCACACCCTAAATCATGTTGAAAGTCCCTTTGGTGTCCAAAGCAGTTGCCCAGGTGGTTTCGGAGGAGAAGTGGGCTGTTTTGAAGGGGTTTTTTTTGGCTTGGACTTGAGGGATTAATTTCCTGGTTCTTCATATCTTGGCCGCTGCTTTTCGAGAAGGAAGAAGGCTGCTGGATCCTCAAATGTCCAATTAATGTGCCACAGGACTTGAGGTGCGCCTTACAGCAATGCTGTGGCGTGAATGAGTCTTCTTCCTAGAAAAGAGAAGTGCGGCAGAGTGAACATATGGAATAGTAAGCATAATATTGTTGTTTGGGGGCCCTCCCCCTGCTTCAGGGTTAACAGAAAGGGGGTGGAGGGAAATTTCTGCGAGGCACTTCATTATACCCTATGGAGACTGATTCCCATAGGGTATAATGGAGGACAGTTTTGTGGGTATCTGAGACTGGGGGGCTGTTTTTTGAGGTAGAGGCACCAAAATTTGCAGCATAGCATCTGGTGCCTCACCTCAAAACACCCCCCTCCCTCAAGTTTCAAAAAGATTGGACCAGCGGGTCCAATTCTGTGAGCTCCCAAACAAGGTACCCATATCCTTGATTATTTCCAAATGGAGGGAAGGCATTTAAAAGGAGTGTGGTCCCTTTAAATGTGATAGCCAGAACTCCCTTCGGAGTTCAGTCGTGCTTGTCACACCCTTGCTCCTGGCTCCCCCCCCCCCAAGCCCCTAGATATTTCTTGAGTCGGACCTGGCAACCCTAAATTGAGCCCACTTTCCAAAGCAGCCATTTTCTCTGGGTGAACCAATCTCTGTTACTTGGAGACTAGTTGTAATTCTGGAAGATCTCCATCTACCACCCGGAGACGGACAACCATAGAAAGAATTGCCACTAGGATTCGTATACCATATTTACTTGAAAGAAAGACAACCCTGATTGCAAGATGATAGCCCCAAAAAATGTTATACCCCAAAAGATTTCTCTTATCAGACGTCACTGTAGCTTGTCTGCAAATTTAGAATGACCCCTCCTAAAAAAACTTTAAAAACTAATCTTGCATTTGGTAAATGTTGTTTAATATAAGGAGTTTGCTTTATCGGATAAGAGGATACATTTGCATTGACAAACCTAAGCTGAATCATAGGTAAAACAGTACTTCCTCTCTTTTTTATACCTAGCTGATTTTTAATGACTCATACTTGGAAGGTTTTGCTCTATGACTGGATATAGAGACTTTTTTTTAACCTTCCTATGTCTCACTCTTAAGGAAGCGGAAAATGTACATAAACTGCATATTTGATACTGTTCATAAAGAAGATTTTTGCCTATTTGATAGGTTGCAGTTAGAAATATGTGGCCCAAATCAGAAGATGATGATATTGGATTTATATCCCGCCCTCCATTCCGAAGAGTCTCAGAGCGGCTCACAATCTCCTTTGCCTTCCTCCCCCACAACAGACACCCTGTGAGGTAGATGAAGATATTGGATTTATATCCCGCCCTCCACTCCGAAGAGTCTCAGAGCGGCTTACAATCTCCTTTACCTTCCTGCCCCATAACAGACACCCTGTGAGGTGGGTGGGGCTGGAGAGGGCTCTCACAGCAGCTGCCCTTTCAAGGACAACCTCTGTAAGACTATGGCTGACCCAAGGCCATTCCAGCAGCTGCAAGTGGAGGAGTGGGGAATCAAACTCGATTCTCCCAAATAAGAGTCCAGGCACTTAACCACTACACCAGACTGGCTCTCCAACACCAAAGTGGGTTTTGGTTTTAAATACAGTCAAAAGCTGAGGCTTGGTTTTAAATACTGATTAAAAAGTGAGTGCTGCAAAAAGAGAGCCTTTTCCCATTTGAGAATGTTTTGCAGCTAGAATCTCGCTGTGACCTACATCCTGATCTTCAGTCTGTTGGCATTTATTTACCGGTAGCGGCTTTTGAAAGACTTGGAAGCCATTTCCCAAACCTGCAATCTCCATTTAACCGGAGAGCTTAGTAGAACGGAGAAAATGAACACGTACGCATACAGTATTGGCAGATCTAGTGTACATGTTTGCATGTATAAAAAACTAATGTGTATACATCAAGGGTTCCCAGCCCTTTTGGGCCTGCAGACACATTTGGAAGTCTGACACCGCGTGGTGGGCCCAGCCACAAAATGGCTGCCACAAAATGGCTGCCGCCAGAGATGAAGCCAGCCGTGCAATGGGTCCTGCTGCTTACTATGACTCACACAGTGAAGCTCTGTAGGCTGCAGTGGCTGCTGCTAAAACTACATTTCAGAACATCTGCTTAGCCAATCAGATTTCCAGTGGCCAGTCAGCAGCCTTGCTGGGCAAAAGCCCCACACGCTTTCTCTGTGATTTAAACAATTTATTAGTAGCATATGGTTACAAAACTTATCTATTTCTTAAATTTTTTTTCCCACATTTATCCATATGACATTTCCATCCCCCCTCCCTCCAATGTTGACTTCCCCGAGGTTATAAGTTCAAATCCATACTAAAGGCACTTCTAACTGCTCAAAGTTCAATATATATATTCTTACAACTAAAAAATTGTCCAATGTTTCTTTACTTTCCAAGTTTTCTCCATATATCCTTTACATTTTCTCCACTCCCTTTTGAATATCTCTAGATCATAGTCTCTTAGTGTTCTGGTTAATTTGTCCATTTCACACCACGATAAAACTTTCATGGTCCATTCCCATTTCTCTGGTATTTTTTCTTGCTTCCAAAGCTGCGCGTATAAAGTCCTAGCAGCTGATAACAGGTACCAAATTAGAGTCCTATCTTCTTTTGGATATTTTTCTAATTGTAATCCAAGTAAAAACGTCTCTGCAATTTTCTTAAAATCATAGCCCAAAATTTTGGAGATTTCTTGTTGTATCATCTTCCAGAATTCTTTCGCTTTTTCACATGTCCACCACATATGGAAGAAAGAACCTTCATGTTTTTTACATTTCCAACATCTATCCGACATATTCTTACTTATCTTAGCCAATTTTTTCGGAGTCATATACCACCTATACATCATCTTAAAACAGTTCTCTTTGATGCTTTGACAAGTTGATATCTTCATTGAGTTCTTCCAGAGGTGCTCCCATGTTTCCATTTGTATTTCTCTGTTCACATTGATTGCCCATTTGACCATTTGAGACTTTACTACTACTTCTTCTGTAGACCATTTCAATAATAACTTATATACTTTTGATATCAATTTTTCATTGTCACCTAACAAGACCCTTTCCAGTTCTGTTTGTTCTCGTCTAATTCCCTCTGGTTTTATGTCATTTTCCATCAAACTTTTAATTTGTTGCATTTGAAACCAGTCATAATTGTTATTTAACTCTTCTGAGGTTTTTAATTCAATTTTGTCTCCTTGAATCTGAAGCAGTTGATTATATGACATTTCTCTTTTTTCTTCAGAATCAGCTGTTATTTTTATTACTTCTGCTGGCACTATCCATAGTTGTTTTCTCTCGTCCCCGTATTTCTTGTATTTTATCCAAGTACTTAGTAATGTATTTCTGACATAATGGTGAGAGAAAAAACCGTCCATTTTATTCTTCCCATAGTACATGTACGCGTGCCAGCCGAATCTATTTCCATGAGCTTCTAACCATAAAGGTTTTTTGTCTAACAGCATTATCCAATCTTTTATCCATGTCAAACAAACTGCATCGTGATACAATCTTAGATCGGGAAGTTGGAAACCTCCTCTCTCTTTGGCATCCGTTAAGATCTTCATCTTTATCCTTGGTTTCTTTCCGGCCCAAATGAAATCAGAGATTTTCCTTTGCCATTTGTTAAATTGTTTTGCTTCTTTTACAATCGGGATGGTTTGAAACAAATACATTATCCTTGGCAAAATATTCATTTTGATTGCAGCTATCCTGCCCAGTAAGGACAAGTTGAGTTTATTCCATTTCATCAAATCTTTGTCCATCTTACACCAGTTTTTCATAATTGTTTTTGAATAAACTCAACTTGTCCTTACTGGGCAGGATAGCTGCAATCAAAATGGAATAAGCCCCACATGCTTTCTCAAAACACGTGGGGGACACCAGGAAAGATGTCTGTCTGCAGGCACCATGGCACCTACGGGCAGGGGTGGAATTCTAGCCTTGTAAGCTCTTGGAGGATTGGCCACATCAGGGCTGTGTGGCCTAATATGCAAAGGAGCTCCTGCTAGAATTCCACCCTTGCCTATGGGCACCGTTTTGAGGACTGTTGGTCAGGTCTGTGAGGTGGATGAAGATATTGGATTTATATCCTGCCCTCGACTCCAAAGAGTCTCAGAGCGGCTCACAATCTCCTTTACCTCCCCCTCCCCCACAACAGACACTCTGTGAGGTAGATGAAGATACTGGATTGATATCCCACCCTCGACTCCGAAGAGTCTCAGTGCGGCTCACAATTTCCTTTACCTTCCTCCCCCACAACAAACACCCTGTGAGGTAGATGAAGATATTGGATTTATATCCCGCCCTCGACTCCGAAGAGTCTCAGAGTTGCTCACAATCTCCTTTACCTTCCTCCCCCACAACAGACACCCTGTGAGGTAGATGAAGATATTGGATTTATATCCCGCCCTCCACTCCGAAGAGTCTCAGAGGGGCTCACAATCTCCTTTACCTTCCTCCCCCACAACAGACACCCTGTGAGGTAGATGAAGATATTGGCTTTATATCCTGCCCTCCATTCCGAAGAGTCTCAGAGCGGCTCACAATCTTCTTTCCCTTCCTCCCCCACAACAGACACCCTGTGAGGTGGGTGGGGCTGAGAGAGCTCTCCCAGAAGCTGCCCTTTCAAGGACAGCCTCTGCCAGAGCTCTGGCTGACCCAAGGCCATTCCAGCAGGTGCAAGTGGAGGAGTGGGGAATCAAACCTGGCTCTCCCAGATAAGAGTACGCACACTTCACCACCACACCAAGATAAAGTGCACAATTGTATCATCCTGAAACCACCGCGCGCCCCCCACCCCCATGTCTTCCACAAAACCGGTCCCTGGTGCCAAAAAGGTTGGGGACCGTGTTCTGGGGGGTACCAAATTGGGTTCCCCCCTTGTTACTTTGTGACATGATCAATGCAGAGGGGCCCCCCCAAAGTTAGCCTTGCCTAGGGTGCCAGACACTCCAGTGCCAGCCCCGCAGTTGGCATACCTGATGAGTCTCACTGAGATCTAGCCCTTGGTCAAGCTTACGGAGCACTTCCCTGGCAGACGCATATCCTTTTAAGTCATTGGAAGTCAGTGGGCTCAGAATGAAGTATCTCTGTGCGGGATTCATTGCAAACGACTTGGATGTCTCAGTCTTTGAGAACCAGTTTGGTGTAGTGGTGAAGTGTGCGGACTCTTATCTGGGAGAACCGGGTTTGATTCTCCACTCCTCCACCTGCAGCTGCTGGAACGGCCTCGGGTCAGCCATAGCTCTGGCAGAGGTTGTCCTTGAAAGGGCAGCTGCTGTGAGAGCCCTCTCCAGCCCCACCCACCTCACAGGGTGTCTGTTGTGGGGGAGGAAGATAAAGGAGATTGTGAGTCGCTCTGGGATTCGGAGTGGAGGGCGGGATATAAATCCAGTATCATCTTCTTCATCATCTAGATCCCCTCACATGTTGATAAGTGTACTCAGCTTTATTTCAGTGAGAAAAAAGGATATGTTTGGGATGATGGAAATTTAAAACTGTACTATGCGTATGTAAAATCCTGTACAATTAAAAGAA
Organism: Heteronotia binoei; assembly: GCF_032191835.1. NCBI lineage: Eukaryota > Metazoa > Chordata > Lepidosauria > Squamata > Gekkonidae > Heteronotia > Heteronotia binoei. The sequence continues at coordinate 12,027,842 of NC_083231.1, forward strand.
GAAGAAGAGATTGGATTTATACTCCCCTCCCTTCGCTCAGCGTCTCAGAGCAGCTTAAAATCTCCTTCCCTTCCTCTCCCCACAACAGACACCCTGGGAGGCAGGTGAGGCTGAGAGAGCTCTGACAGAAACTGCTCTTGAGAGAACAGCTCTGAGAGAACTGTGACTGATCCAGAGTCACTGAGCAGGTGCATGTGGGGAACTAGGGAATCTAACCTGGTGCTCCCAGATTAGAGTCCACGTTCTTAACCACTGCGCTAAACTGGCTCTCAAAGGTTAGTGCGGCCTTGTTAGATGTGGTCTCGGTCACACTATAATGTGATTACTTTATGAAAAGGAAGGAGAAAAGTCCTGAAAAGCCAGGGTTCCTCACGAAGGTTGAAAAGGCAATCTTATTTTCAGGCTCAGCTGGGTTACCATGCCCTGTTCTTAGGGATGCCAGACTCCGGGTGGGGCCTAGGGATCCCCCAGAATTACAGCTTGTCTCCAGACTACAGTGCCCCCTCCCCAAATTTGGAGAGTGGGCTCTGTGGCATTGCACCCCGCTGAAGCCTCTGTCCTCCCCCAGGCTCCATCCCCTCCAGATCTGCCTATAGAGTACCGGATCTGTTTCAAGGTGTTAGTTCTGACTTTTAAAGCCTTATGCGGTCTGGGACCAACAAACCTGCGGGACCGTCTCTTCCCGTATATGCCCCGGAGGTCGGCCTCCCAAGATCTTCTGACTGTCCCCAGCCCAAGAGATGCCCGTCTTGCCTCTACCAGGGCCAAGTCTTTCTTATTGGCCCCAACCTGCTGGAATCAGCTCCCTGTGGCGGTCTAGGCCCTACCTGGCTTGTTAGCCTTTCGTAGGGCCTGTAAAATGGAGCTGTTCCGCCAGGTTTTGGGGTGAGGCGGCAGGCATCTATTCACTAGATCAGTTGGCCTCCCCTACTGTAGTATCCTACTGCGCTGTTTTGCTGCATTGTATTGTCATACCAATAAGAGCCCCTTGGTGCAGAGTGTTAAAGCTGCAGTACTGCAGTCCTTCAACCATCACCAGTGGTCTGACCTAGCCTCAGATCGCAAAGCATGGAGGCACACCGTCCACCAGGCTGTCTCTTCTTTTGAGAACGCACGCATAGCTGGTCTTGAGGACAAAAGGAGACTGAGGAAGAATCGCACTGCTACAGCACCAACCCCAAATCAGACTTTTCCCTGCAGCCACTGTGGCCGGACCTGCCTGTCCCACATTGGTCTTGTCAGCCACCAGCAAGCCTGCAGCAGACGTGGACTACTGCACCTTTCTTAAATCTTCGTTCGCGAAGTCAAGCCGAGAGAGAGACTGCAGTCCTAAGTTCTGCTCATGACCTGAGTTCGATCGTGGCAGTAGCTGGGTTTTCAGGTAGCCAGCTCGAGGTTGACTCAGCCTTCCATCCTTCCGAGGTCGGTAAAATGAGTTCCCAGCTTGCTGGGGGGAAAGTGTAGATGACTGGGGAAGGCAATGGCAAACCACCCCGTAAAAAGTCTGCGGTGAAGACGTGAAAGCAACGTCACCCAGAGTCGGAAATGACTGGTGCTTGCACAGGGGACCTTTCCTATTGTCATACCATCCTGGTCCTGTTAAACTGTTCTGTTGGACTGAACATTGTAATCGTTTTTTTACTGTTATGCTGTTTTATTGTTACATTGATTTTGTTGTGATTTTATTATCCATGTTGTGCTCTGCTCTGAGCCCCTATGGGGAATGGGCAGAATATAAATAAACAGAATAATAATGATAATAATAATAATCTCTAGAAGTTTCCCAACCTAGATCTGGGAACCCTATTCCCGCCATTCGCTGCCAGTGGCCGGGGGATCTGGCAACGCTCTCTGTGCTCCAAGCCAAATAACCTAGCACTCTGCTGCTTGCCATGTATGTGCCAGAGGTTACTTACCTCCGCTCAGACCTGTTTCTGTCAAACTGACAGTGTAAGAGATGGTTTGGAAAGTGTGGCCTATTTCTCCGCAGGCGCGCGCTGGCGGAGAAGTGCGACGCTCGACAAAATGTGCACCCGTCAGACGATTTTAATTGTCTCGAGCGCAGAAATGGCATCCCGTCAGGTCGGGACTAATGGGGACATACAAATGAGCTTTTTGAGCTGTTTGTCGTAGAAAAAAAAGTGCCAGCACATTTGAAAATGATCTCCTTTGGCAGCTCGTAAAATATCATCTGACTCAAAGGCTTCTTTTAAGGATAGTAGTAAGCACTTCTGTTTTATGGGATGTGATTTTTGTGTGCTTTGGGTTTTGTTGGTGGTAATTTTAAAGTTTTTTTTTTTTAAAAGTTCAGAATGCTTCGCTTATCCCCTTATCTCTTCTTCTTTAAATATTACCAAGATGTTTGCATCTTGCCTCTCAATATTTGTTCATTTTCTATAGCTGGGATGATGATAAGACCAGGCACATGTTGCAAATTTGTACGGCAAATGTATGTACCAGAGTGGGTGGAGAGCGGGGTCACTCCTGCTAGCCCAGACCAGTGACCTGTGTGCCTCGTAACCGTTTCAGGAACCTCCATGTGTACAAACTTTATGCATGTTGCCTTTGTAACGTGCACACTGTAAAAAAAGAACAGCCTGTGACCAATTTTCCCTCTAAACTGAGGAGTCTTATGAGCGAAAATTCTACTTTGTGAGCTACTGACAGGGCTTTTTTTGAGCAGAAACACCCAGGAACGCAGTTCCGGCTGGCTTGGTGTCAGGGGTGTGTGGCCTGATATGCAAATGAGTTCCTGATAGGCTTTTTCTACAAAAAGCCCTGTGCGAAACAATGGTGACATCAGGGGGGGTGGCCTAATAGGCAAATGAGTTCCTGCTGGGCCTTTTCTACAAAAAAAAAAGGCCCTGGCTACTGGTATTAAAGTTGTGAGCTACTGGCGTGAAAGTGGTGAGCTACTGCGTAAATTAAGTGTGCTCTGGGGTCATCCTTCCTGAGCTAAGATAAAAAGGTGTGAACTGGAGGCTAAAAATCTGTGAGCAAGCTCTCGCTAGCTTAGAGGGGACACTGCCCCCCCTTTTATAAATCCATTGTGGGAGGTTGCTTTATTAAGAGAGAAGGGTGGGGGGAGATGGGAACTTTAACCCTTCCTCTCTGTGCAGCTTTTACCCCTGTGCATGGGGGGGGGGGGGAGATAGGCAACAGATACCCATTAGTTCTCCCCAGCAGAAGTAAAAGCAGCTGGTGGTGGATTTTTCCAAGATTAAATCCGCCCCCCCCCCCCCCCCCCCCGTACATCCTGTTTCTCCTTTTCGGTAAAGAGATCCCAGAGGCTGCATTTGCAAATGGAAAAAAGACATTAACAGAAGAAACCGCGAGGTGAAGTTGAGCCTTTAGATTATAAACCGCGGGCGAAGTCTAAAAAGTGTTCATAAGAACAGATCAGAAACATATTTCAAGGCAGCTGCTGTAGAGAACTATGCTCTGTGTGTGTGTTTCTGTCTGCCTGCCTGTCTGTCTGATGCTATACCTTTAGATGCTCCCCCCCCCCCCCCCCCCCCGTGCAAATTCTGCTTGCATAGCTTGCAAAAGGGGACTGGATAAAAAGAGCGACATTGAACTCCAAAATGATAAAGCACTGCTCCCTGCAATTATTCCAGGTTAAAATCCTGGCCAGATTAGACATTTGCCCCTTATCTGTCGAATATAACATATGCGAGACATAGATGGGCTTTCTCAAGGGCTCGCCTCGACGTTTTTCCATCTGCAGTATTAGCCGGTAGGTTCTCCCATCTACCAATGTGGAAATGGTGTTGTATTTATTCAGAAAAAGTAGTTGAAGCGGTCTCACACATCCTTCTCCACTGGGAACTTTATCAAGAGGAAAGATTGTGTCTTATAACTCCACTTTTATCTAAATTCAAACCCTTGGAGTTTTATATAAATTTTAGAACTGAGGTACTTTAGAAATTTTTATTGGAAGGTGCACAGAGCTCAGTGACTCAGGCGGTAGCAAAATTTTGTTACATGGTAATTCGTAAGAGGAAATATTTGACAGAGCCTTGATTTCATCAACTGTACTCTTATGAGTTGTCTTCTTGTCTTCCTTTATTGCTTTCTGGTCTTTGACTGAAATAAATATTGATTGATTGATTGATAAACATCTGGAGCAGAGGTCCATCAGCGGCTATTAGGCACAGCGTATTGATGGAACTCTCTGTCAGGGGCAGTGATGCTCTGTATTCTTGGTGCTTGGGGGGCACAGTGGGAGAGCTTCTGGTGTCCTGGCCCCACTGACAGACCTCCTGATGGCACCTGGGCTTTTTGGGCACTGTGTGACACAGAGTGTTGGACTGGATGGGCCAATGGCCTGATCCAACATGGCTTCTCTCATGTTCTTAACCTCTAGATCTATTATATTCTGTCCTTTCCCAGATGGGCTTGGGTTGGATAACAGCATTTTGAAACAGTAAAACAGCAGTTAAGAGCCCCGTGGCGCAGAGTGGTAAAGCTGCAGTACTGCAGTCCTAAGCTCTGCTCATGGCCTGAGTTCGATCCCAGCGGAAGCTGGGTTCAGGTAGCTGGCTCGAGGTTGACTCAGCCTTCCATCCTTCCGAGGTCAGTAAAATGAGTACCCAGCTTGCTGGGGGGGGGGGAAGTGTAGATGACTGGGGAAGGCCATGGCAAACCACCTCATAAAAAGTCTGCCATGAAAATGTTGTGAAAGCAACATCACCACAGAGTCAGAAATGACTGGTGCTTACACAGGGGACTATCTCTACCTTTTAAAACAGCAATTAAAACCAATAAAAGTAAACGGTACAATTTGGTGGCTCGGTTGGGCACATCATAATATACTGAACAGATAGTATAAAATCAGTGGCCGATTTCGCACTCACCTTACGCCGCTCTCACATCTGTCTTCTCAACGCGGTGTCCTCCCAGTTTCCCACTATTTGCATTGGGGCTGCAGCAAATCTTGCGGTTTCGCGCAGCAAATGGAAGCTGGTTTTTAGCGGTTTCTGTTTGCTGCATGAAAACCGCAATGTTTCCTGCAGCCCTTGCGCAAATAGTGGGAGATTGGAAGGATGATGCGCTGAGGAGACGGACTTGAGAGCGGCATAAGGGTGAGTGCGAAACAAGTTAGTATTTCAGCAGGGGTGGTATCGCAGCATAGGGTCAGCTGACGGAATAGGACACCTGCTACCTCAACCAAATGTCTGGTGGAATAGCTCCGTCTTACAGGCCCTACGAAAAGGTAACAATTCAGTAAGGGCCCAGATCTCTGAGGGGAGCTGATTCCACCCGGCTGGGGCCAAGACTGAAAAGGCTCTAGCCCTGGTCGAGGCTAGTCTGACATCCTTCAGGCCAGCGACGGTCAACAGATGTTGAGTGCCAGATCGTAGTGTTCTCCAGGGCATTTATGAGGAGAGGCGTTCCCGTAGATGTCAGTCCCAGGCTGTGTAAGGCTTTGAAAGTTAAAACTGAAACCTTGAAATGGATTCGGTACTCAATTGGTAGCCAGTGCTGATGATGTGAGGGCGCTCTGGTTTTTGGGACAACTCTATGGTAGAATTAGCTTCTACCATAGAGTTTTGCCCCAAAACTAGAGCATCGCTCCCGGATGTGCCTGTGTCACTTCTCTGTTTGGAGGGTAATTCCACCCCAGCCAGCCGTGGTGGAGAGGTGGAGCGCAAAAGTGGGGGATCCCTGCCCCTGCAGAGGGTCTGGCATCCCTATCTTGAAACAGTTCAGGAAGCAAAGCCTCTAAACCAGGGGTGTCAAACATGCAGTTCAGGGGCCGAATCAGGCCCCCGAGGGCTCCTATCAGGCCCCCAAGCAACTGGCTGTCATCTGCTTCCTTCTCCCTCTCTCTTGCTTCCTTCTGCATCACAGTTTGCTTTGCCTGGCTTGCTCAATAGCACAGGACCTACAGAGCAAAACCTCTGTTTTCTCCATTGGCTGAGGCTCTTTCCTTGGGGAGGGAGGGAGGGAGGGAGAGCTTGCTTTGCCAGGTTCTCTCAGTTGCACAGCAGAGCTGCTGAGCCAAGCCTCTCTTCCTTCTACTGGCTGAGGCTCTTTGCTCCCCCAATCCCCTGGGGAAGGAAGGAAAGAGCCAGAGCTTCTTATGCCCAGTTCCCTGGATCCCATGGGAGAACTACAAAGAAAGCACCTTTAAGACCAATGAGTGCTAACGTTTTAAGCAGGTTTTAAGTTTTTTAAATATATATATATATATATATATATATATATATATATATATATATATATATATATGTGTGTGTGTGTGTGTGTGTGTGTGGTTGTCTGTGTCCTTTATAAAATTTATATCTCTGCTACCTAATCTTAAAGAGGTACACACATGGCCTGACCCAACATGGCCCGGCCCAGCAAGGTCTTGTTTATGTCAGATCCGGCCCTCCTAACAAATGAGTTTGACATCCCTGCTCTAAACATTTCTGTTTCAACCCCATATGGGCAAGTGACAAGGTCAGCAGTGGCAACATCTGGCCAAGGGACAACGTGTGTGTGCGTGTGGCTGAAGTACTGGCAAGTTGCAGCTGATTCATGGTGACCCCACTGGGATTTCAAGAAAAGTGACAACCAGAGGTGGTTTGCTATTGCCAGGGCTTTTTGTCGCAGGAACTGCTTTGCATATTAGACTGCACTCCCCTGATGTAGCCAATAGGCTTGCCAAGTCCAATTCAAGAACTATCTGGGGACTTTGGGGGTGGAGCCAGGAGACTTTGGGGGTGGAGCCAGGGGTAAGAGTGTGACAAGCATAATTGAACTCCAAAGGGAGTTCTGGACATTACATTTAAAGGGACTGCATACCTTTTAAATGACTTCCTTCCATAGGGCACACCTTCTGGGGCTCATAGAACTGGACCTCCTGGTCCAATCTTTTTGAAACTTGGGGGGTATTTTGGGGAGAGGCACTAGATGCTACACTGAAAATTTGGTGCCTCTATCTAAAAAAAAAACAGCCCCCCCCCGAGCCCCAGATACCTGCAGATCAATTCTCCATTATTTCCTATGGGAATAAGTCTCCATAGGGAATAATAGAGTTTCCAGCAGACATTTCTCTCCCCTTCCCCCGCTTTCTGATGACCCAGAAGCGGGGGGAGGCCCTCCAAACCGGGGGATCCCCTGCCCTCATCTGGGGATTGGCAACCCTAGTAGCCAGTCCTCCTGGAGCTTACAGTCGGCCTTGTGCTAAGAGCCCTGTAAGCAGGGGTCATTTTGTAAAGAAATAGGTGGTGGAGCTCATTAGCATATGTCCCCCCTGTTGGGTTTCTATTGCAATTTCACTTCCTGTTGTCATGAGTTAATTAAATGAATGTATATGCATGCTGATGTTTAGCCAGTGAGAGGTATAGCCAATGAGAATATTTGCACGTACTTCCCGCTCAGGCTAGGCGTCAATATGTATAGTGACCATTGAAGCAAGGCCCTAATAGGCTAATCCATATATTTGGGAGGTGGTCTGGGGGAAACCATTTGGTCAGTTTTTATTGCCCTTTGTGTAAAGCCCTCAGATCTCCATGCAGTTAGAGTTTGGACTCCATAGAGTCGAGATGTAGCTTAGAAGCTAGAAAGGATATTGAGTCCTTATTTGTTTTCTAGAAATCCCAGTAACCTTTTCCTCATAGTAAAAGTAAACTACTTTCTTCTTAAGCTAAAACGTCTGCCTGGCTTGTTTTTGTGGTTCTCTCCACACAACTCTGCTAAAGGTATCTCAAAACCCTAACACCCCCCCCCCCCCACCAGCCAAAAGAAACCCAATGCAAGAAAGGGGAACCCCGGGTGAGCGAGGCCTGAGATCCAGCCAACCCAAGCACACGTCGCTCACCTGGGGCTCTCCTGGGCCACCCGCCCCAGTCAAAAGGCCAGAAAGCTACCCACTGCCCAAAATCACATAAGAAGTGGAGAAAGGGTGGTGCGGGCTTCTCCAGGGGTTCCTGAGGGCTGCTGGGGGCGTGGCAAAGCTGGTGGCTGGCTGGCTGGCTACTGTAATCCAGGAGGAATGGCTATATCAGGGGTGTGTGGCCTAATATGCAAAGGAGTCCCTGCTGCAAAAAAAAAGGCCTGCTTGTCTGTTCTTTTGTGTTTTAACCAAGTGGTTTTTTGAAGTGAGGACACTTCCTTTGTAGTAACAGATTTTTTCCCCTACAGTGTGTGATTTCTCCCCCTGTTAAAACGAGTTGTGTTCCTCCCTCCCCCCCCCCAACCAGTCGATTTCCCGCTAGCCTTATCTCACACTCCTCAGTGGGGCTTCCTTCGGATTTCACACTGTCTGCCCCGGGGCTGCAACTCGCTTTGCCTTTTTTGCACGGCAAACAGAAGCTGGTTTTTAGAGGATCTTTGTTTGCTGCATGAAAGAGGTGGAGAGAGTTGCAGCCCCGGAGCAGATAGTGTGAAATCCAAAGGGAGCCCCGCGGAGAAGAGAGTGAGAGCAACAGAAGGATAGTGGGAAATAGCTCTCTCTCTCTCTCTCTCTCTCTGTGACTGATTTCCCACTCACCTTACACTGCTCTCAAGTGCCTCTTCCCAGCGAGGCTTCCCTCCAATTTCACACTATCTGCCCCGGGGCTGCAGCTAGCGTCGGCTTTTTCACATGGCAAACAGAAACTGGTTTTTAGAGGATCTTGTTTGCTGCGCGAAAGAGGCAGAGCGAGTTGCAGCCCTGGAGCAGATAGGGTGAAATCCGAAGGAAGCCCCGTGGAGGAGAGTGAGAGCGGCATAAGGCTAGTGGGAAAAACTCTCTCTCTCTCTCTCTCTCTCTCTCTGTGACTGATTTCCCACTCACCTTATGCCACTCTCAAGCTCCTCTTCCCAGCGGGACTTCCCTCTAATTTCACACTGTCTGCCCCGGGGCTGCAGCTAGCATCGGCTTTTCCGCGGGGCAAACAGAAACCTCTAAAAACCCGCTTCTGTTTGCTACCCGAAAAGGTTCTTTTTCCATGCTCTCTCAATCACACAGCAGAGCTACTGAGCCAAGCCTCTCTTTCTTCTATTGGCTATTTCTGATGCTTGCTGCGGCCCCAGGGCAGATAGTGTGAAATTAGAGGGAAGCCCCACTGAGAAGAGCTTTACTCTGCGCCATGGGGCTTCATTTAGGATTGGGGTTTTTTTTGAAAGGTGGTTTTATCCTGTATGTTCTGAATTGTTAGCTGTCTTGGTGACCCCCTGTAAGGGCAAGAAAGGCAGCGTGCACGTTTTGTGAATAAAATAGAAAGACTGCCGTCCTACACTGCAATCCTAAGCAGAACCGCCTTCCTTTTAGACGCACCAAATTCAATGGATTTAGAAGGCTTTAACGCTGTTTAGGAGCAGACCGCCAATATCTTCAGCTAGCTGGAGCGTGACTGCGTTGCTTTTCAGTGGGAAAGGAAATTGGCACCAGGCAGTTTACAAACCTTGGCTAGATGGGGAACATTTTTCAGTGGCTGCACCTGGCACAGTGAATCAAACACCAGTCGTTTTTTGCAGCGATGGATGCTCTGCTTTAATAGACTGCTTGCCTGGAGCGTGAGACGGCACCAGCAGCCCTTCCTTGGTCTAAATCCACACATGCCGATTTAGAAATGGTGCCCAAAGTGGTAGTCCAGGGGTGTCAAACTCATTCGTTTTGAGGGCTGGATCTGACATAAAAGAGACCTTGCTGGGCCGGGCCGTGGGTGTACCTACTTAAGATTAGGTAGCAGAGATATAAACTTTATAAAGGACACAGACACAATTAAAAAATTTTTTTTAAAAAAACCCCAAAAACTTAAAACGTGCTTAAAACGTTAGCACTCGTCGGTCTTCAAGATGCTTTCTGTGTATTTCTCCCATGGGATCCAGGGAACTGGACAAAGGAAGCTCTGGCGCTTTCCTCCCTTCCCCGAGGGACCACAAGCCTCAGCCAATAGAAAGAAGAGAGTCTTGGCTCAGTAGCTCTGCTGTGCGATTGAGAGAGCCTGGCAAAGCAAGGTCTGCCTCCCCCCTCTTCCTCCCCAAGGGAAGAGCCTCAGCCAAAGGAGAAAATAAAGCAGGGGCGTCGAACTCATGAGGGCTGGATCTGACATAAATGAGACCTTGTTGGGCCGGGCCATATGTGTACCTATTTAAGATTAGGTAGCAGAGATAGAAACTTTATACAGGACACGAACAAACACAATTAAAAAAACCCAAAAAATGTAAAACATGCTTAAAATGTTAGCACTCGTTGGTTTTAAAGGTGCTTTCTTTGTATTTCTCCCATGGGATCCAGGGAACTGGGCACAGGAAGCTCCGGCTATTTCCCCCGGGGAAGGAAATAGTCAATAGAAGGAGGAATGAGGAACAGAAGGAAATAGCCAATAGATGAAAGAGAGGCTTGGCTCAGTAGCTCTGCTGTGTGATTGAGAGTGCCTGGAAAAACAAGCTCTGCCTCAGAGAAGCCTCAGCTAATAGAGAAAACAGAGGTTTTGCTCTGTAGCTCCTGTGCAATTGAGCAAGCCTTGCAAAGCAAGCTGTGATGCAAAAGGAAGCAAGAAAGAGGGAGAAGGAAGCAGATGACAGCCAGTTGCTCGGGGGCCTAATAGGAGCCCTCTGGGGGGCCTGATTCAGCCCCCGGGCCCCATGTTTGACACCCCTGAAATAGAGGCTTTGCTATGTAGTTCCTGTGAATTGAGAAAGCCTTGAAAAGCAAGCTGTTATGCAGAAGGAAGCAAAAAAGAGGGAGAAGGAAGCAGATGACAGCCAGTTGCTCAGGGGCCTGATAGGAGCCCTCCGGGGGTCTGATTCGGCCCCCAGGCTTCATAGGGCATCGTTCGCATAGCCAGCTCAGTGTCTCTCAGACTCTTGGCAGCTCTGTCGTTGATGTGTCTGGCCTGTCCGCATCAGATCTTAGAAGATCCTGCCTCCCTTTGCAATGCTGACTCTCTCTCTCTCTCTCCGCTCAAAGTATTTATTAACTCAAAGGGCAATTAACATGTGGAATTCAGTGCTGCAGGAAGTGGTGGCGGCTACGATCCTAGCCAGTTTCAAGAGGGGATTTGATAAACGTATGGAGCAGAGGTCCATCGGTGGCTATTAGCCACAAGGTATTGATGGAACTCTGTCTGGGGCAAGTGATGCTCTGTATTCTTGGTGCTTAGAAGGGGCAACAGTGGGTGAGTTTCTGGAGTTCTGGCTCCACTGGTGGCACTCATGCTTTGGCCAATGTGTGACACAGAGTGGTGGGCTGGATGAGCCACTGGCCTGACCGAACATGGCTTCTCTTATCTTCTTATGTACCATGATTCCTTTTGTACTTGGATGGAGATGGCAACCAGAGCCTTCAAAGGGCGGGGATGTCGATTGAGGACGATGCTTTGGGGAGAGATTAGGAGACGTGGCAATTGGATAGGATTTCACCTTTTGTAGGTGGCTCTTCAAGTCTCAACATTTAAAAATGATAACTCGAGAATGAGGACAGTGGTGATGGATTAAGGGCAAAGTGGAAAGTATAACATGAAAGGACTGTTTTTTTTTAAAGAGTTCAGTTCAGATGAATGTAATGTTCATTTGAAAATGACTTTTAACCTCGCTAACCAGATAGCTTAATTGAACGAATATGAGTGATTGTTATGGATTCTAATTTCAACAGTGCTGCACTGCAGTTATTTTTAATTAGTTCTATATCACTGTTTTCAATTAAGCCTTGCTTAGTCCATACACGGTGAGGAAGAACTCAAAGCAAAGACTGGTGTGTGTGTGTGTGTGTGTGAGCGTGTGAAGTGCCATCAAGTTGGACCCAACCTACAGTGACCCAAGGGTTTTCAAGGCAAGAGATGTTAAAAGGTGATTTGCCATTGCCTTCCTCTGTATTCTTTGGACCTATAGCTGCATTGATATGTTGAGTATGCCCAACTGAAAATGCCATCCATGGTATATATTATTAGTTGTTTTAGATTTTCTGGGCTGTACGGCCATGGACTTAGCATTGAGAGACCTGACGTTTCACCAGCAACTGTGACTGACATCTTCAGAGGTATAGCCCAGAAAAACTGGAGTTCTCTCTGGGTCAAAGTGAGAAGAAAATAGTAGGCAGGTAATTTATATCTACTGAGGCAGGTGGGGTAGGGCTGAGTCATTATCTTGTAGAAGCTTCCCAGGTTGTGACATGCTGATGGAGGAGCTTACCTGAGGGAGTTCTTTTGTATATGGATTGGTGATTGAAATTCTAATCTTATCTGTAGCGCTGTTGTGAGATGTAGAGCATTTTGTGTTTTTTGGGACTTGAAGCCATGCCCTATTTTTTTTTTAAACTCTCTTCCTTCCTGTTGAAATTGTGTTTTTGTTTATGGATTTCAGTGGCTTCGTTGTGTAATCTGACATGGTAATTGGATATGTTGTCTGGCATTACAGTGTCTTGGAATAAGACCCTGCGTCCTGTTTGAGTTAGGCTACATTCAGCCACTGCTGATTTTTCAGGTTGACCAAGTCTGCAGCGGCCTTCATGTTCTTGTATTCCTGTCTGGATGCTACGTTGTGTGGTCCTGATGTAAACCTGTCCACAACTGCAGGGTATGCTGTATGAGGCTTAATCTCGGTCAGTCCCTTGGTCTTTCAGGCTCAGCCTTAAGTCCTCTGTCTGGCAGTAGTTCTCCAGGGTCTCAGGTAGAGGTCTTTCAAATCACTTACTACCTGATCCTTCTCACTGGAGATGGTGGGGATTGAACCATGCTCTGCCACTGAGCCTCTTCTTCCACATGTGCTACTCCAACTCAAGCTGGTCATTTTTCTGCTGGAAGAGGTGTAGAAACCCTGAGCCGATTCAGAGGCAGCCCCTGAGCCGATTCAGAGGGAGGCCCTGAGCCGATTCAGAGGGAAGCTTGTGAGGGTTTGAGGCTTATGAGCTTTTGCCCAACACTCACTCTCAGAAGGATTGAGGCTTCAAGGCCACTGATCAGTAGCAACTCAGTATAATCTATTTGGTTTACAGTCTTGGACAGCAAAAGAGACTTTCTACAAATAGCCCCATTTATCATTTCTAAGTTTAACATTTTGGCACATAGAACACTGCAAAAAAAAAGAAAAGGGTCTGAAAAATGATCTCGATTCTTGTTTTCTCCACAATGTTGAGTTACTAGAACTGAGATGGGATTGGGGGGGTGGAAGGGAAGGAGACAGGGCAGAACATGTGATAAATATTATGACTAGAGATCAACAGATTGGTCCAGTTGCTCTCAGTTTTGGAACTGCTCTCTTTTCTAACCCTTCAGTTGATTTTTGCAGTTTGAGGAGCAGATCTCAGTGAGAGAATACCCCTTCCTGTTTCCCAGAGGCAAAGGGGAGGACATTTAAGACCCAAGACTGTACTTTTGCTGTCCAGAGAAACTGGGATCCTGGGAAAACGCACCCAGATATTGTACCATAAAAAGACAGCAATAAAATAACTGGAACGTCTTCAAAATTAGCCCTTTGTGTGCCGAAAATAGTAATCTTTAGTTGATGGTGGGGTAGCAGTGGGGATCCACATGAGCAGGCTGTAAAATCTTAGGATGTGATTAGGCATCTTTTTTAGCCCTCTGGGAGTCTGTTTCAAGGAGTTCTTTGGCAGAGGAGTCAATGAAGGGAAAGTTCCTTGCAACCAAAAACTGTAAAAATCACGGTGACTCTTGTTTAACCAAATACTTATGACTTGCAGGGTTCTTTTCCTAACAGGAGCAACTCTGCATATTAGGCCACACACCCCTGATGTAGCCAATCCTCCAAGAGCTTAGAGGGCTCTTAGTAAAGGGCGTACTGTAAGCTCCAGGAGGATTGGCTACATCAGGGGGGCAAGGCCTAATATGCAGAGAAGCTCCTGCTCGAAAGACAGCCCTACTTATGAGTGTGCAGTCAGGAATTCTGTTTTGTTCGGAGGTTGTTGAAGGGCATCAAGAACCAACACGGATTGATTTTTGTTGCCCTGGTCAGGTTTTGAGCATGTTGATTTTTCG